>NC_050462.1:9405092-9675213 GCF_903995425.1 Onychomys torridus | reverse complement strand
TTCTCTGTGTAGCCCTGGCTGTCCTGGAACTCACTCTGTAGACCAAGCTGGCTTCAAACTCACAGAGATCCATCTGCTTCTGCCTCCCAAGGGCTGGCATTAAAGTTGTACACCACCATGCCCAGCTCTAACTTCATCCCTTAAAGTCTTAAGGTTAGCAATTAGAACTTGAGATTTCAGAGATAAAAATAATCGGTTAGTATTTATTTTGTGTTAAATGGCTTGGAACAATTTCTTGACTGTGAAAGTTTGCAATTGCTTATCATTTTGCCTTTGGGTTTTTTTTTTTTTTAATCTTAGAAAATATAAAATCCAAGTAGTAGTTGTTAGTATGCTAGAGTGCATTCTATATATAGAGAGAGGTTTTTCAAGATATACTTTAATGGGGAGAAATGCTTATTTGGCTTTTGGGCAAACTTACTCAATGTGGCTGTCAGACAGTTTCACTTCAAGTTATAACTGTGACTTGTGAATAACACAATTGCTCTCCAGCAGGCACAACCAAGGGTCAGCCCAAACTAGGTTAGCCTAGTAAGAGCTTGATTGGATTCTCTGGGTTTGGGTAAGAGTTGAGGTTTTGAAATGAACTATTTGAAAAGAGTCAAAGCAATGTTACAATGGAGCTAAGAATCAAAGCTGTCATCCAACAAAGGCGTGAATGGTAGACAGATAGCCGTACTTCTAACCAATATAAAATGATGCTGTAATGTCATTGCCACGTCTCCTTAGGAAAGAGTTATAAAGTTAGAGAAACTACATAGCCAGGTCAAACAGCATGTGGCGAAGTTGTTGAGTTGCATATCCACCTTGGAAGTCAGTCTTTGTTTTCTACATTTTTTTATTTGTTTATCTATCTATCTATCTATCTATCTATCTATCTGTCTGTCTGTCTGTCTGTCTATCTATCTATCTATTTATTTATTTATTGTTTTTTTGAGACAGAGTTTCTCTGTGTAGTTTTGGTGCCTGTCCTGGATCTTGCTCTGAAGACCAAGCTGGCCTCGAACTCACAGAGATCCACCTGCCTCTGCCTCCCAAGTGCTGGGGTTAAAGGTGTGCACCACCACACTTTCTACATTCTTTGAGACATTCTTTGCTCATCGTCACTGCAGGCTACCTGGCCCCCAAGCTTCTGGGCTTCTCCTCTCTTTGCCTCTCATCTAACCAGGGAGTACCAGGATTACACACAGGCATTATTCTCCCTTCTCCAGCTTCATGGGGTTCCGGGGATTCAACTCACGTCCTCATGCTTGGGCAAGTACTTTACCTACTAAGCCTTCCCCCAGCAACTACATTCTCTTTCTTCTTTTCTTTCATTTTCTTTTTTATTAGTTTATTTTATAACTAATTTAACTTTACATATCAGCCATAGATTCCCCTGACTTCCCTCCTCCCACCCCCAGCCTTTCCTCCCCCAATCTACCCCCCATTACCACCTCCTCCAAGACAAGGACTCCCCTGGGGAGTCAGTCCAGCCTGGCAGAGTCACCTGAGACAGGTCCAGTCTCCTCCTCCCTACACCAAGGCTGAGCAAAGTGTCTCAGCATAGGCCCTAGGGTCCAGAAAGCCAGCTCATGCACCAAGGACAGGTCCTGGTCCCACTGCCTGGGGGCCTCCCAAACAGTTCAAGCTAATCAACTGTCTCACTTATCCAGAGGGCCTGGTCCAGCTGGGGGCTCCTCAGCTATTGATTCATAGTTGATGTGTTTCCACTAGTTTGGCTATTTGTCCCTGTGCTTTTTCCAATCATGGTCTCAACATCTCTCTCTCATAAAGTCCCTCCTCTTTCTTACCAATTGGACTCCTGGAGCTCAACCTGGGGCCTGGCCATGGATCTCTGCATCCGCTTCCATCAGTTATTAGATGCAAGTTCTACCATGACAGTTAGGGTGTTTGGTCATCCAATCACCAGAGTAGATCTGTTCGAGCTTTCTCTCGACCATTGCCAGTAGTCTATTGTGGAGGTATCTTTGTGGATTTCTGGGGACCTCTCTAGCACTCTACTTCTTCCTATTCCCATGGGGTCTTCATTTATCATGGTATCTCTTTCCCAGCTATACCACTCTTGGGCATATACCCAAGGAATGCTTAACCACATATACCACAAGGACACATTCTCAACTATGTTCATATCAGCATTATTTGTAGTAGCCAGAACCTGGAAACAACCTAGATGCCCTTCAATTGAATAATGGATAAATAAAATGTGGTACATATACCCAATGGAGTACTACTCAGCAGAGAAAAACAATGACATCACAAGGTTTGCAGGCAAATGGTTAGAACTAGAAAAAAATCATCCTGAGTGAGGTAACCCAGACTCAGAAAGACAAACATGGTATGTACTCACTCATAAGTGGATACTAGATGTAAAGCAAAGGATAACCAGACTGCAACTCACAACTCCAGAGAAGCTACCTAGTAAAGAGGACCTTAAGAAAGACACGGGAATTGCCCAATGACAGAGAAATGGGTGAATGAAATCTACATGAGCAAACTGGATGTGTGTCGGGGGTAATGGAGGGCAAGGGTTGGGAAAAGAGAGCTTAGGGGAGGGAAGTCCCAGCTGTATCAGGAACAGAGTAGGAGTACATTCTCTTTTTTGCATCAACTGTGCCTGTAATTCATTACCTTTGAGGACCTAGACCCTTGCAAAAACAAGCTAAGGGCAAAATTCATTAAACTTCTGATGAACTCACCTGGTGTTTCACGGCCCCTCCCCCGCCCCCAGTCACACTCCAGATGTTCTTCAGTAATGTTTTTCTGTTAAGTGTGACTCAGCCTTATTAAGTGCTTCCAAAGGATTCAACTTACCTTTTTTGGGAATGCCAACTTAATTTTAACATTCCATTGGTTTACACAGCATTTAATTAAAACCCCATCATCATCATAGGAAGTAAAAATGGCAGAAAAAGTTTAGAGAATAAACAGGACTAACTTCTTAAAATAGTACGACTTAAAGAAGGAAACAGAAATGAATTAGTGAAAGTAAGCTGTGAGTCATGGGCCTTAGTCCTTCAGTTTTACAAAGGGAATGGAGACTGTAGGTTAAGTTGGAGTTAGATAAGAGGTCATCTTTTGTTTTGAATGTGAGCCAGCTTCAGACTCATTAGCCTGTACTTTCATACACTAAATCAGATAGATAAAATTCTGATAGAATATAGCTCTTAGCACTAAAAAAAAGTAGTAATAATATTCTATCATTCACTTTGAGCAGGGTATAATTTCCTGTTTAATCAGTGAAATTGTGACTGATTTCTTGTGGGTTTTTTTGTGTGTTATATTCATACTTAATATCTCATTATGTGCCATACACTTCTCCAACACTAGAGATCTTATATTTCTTCTTGGGTATCTATTTGTATTGCTCCTGGGGGGGGGGTCTCTTTCTTATTGAATACCTGCATCTTAATGCACATTTCAGTTTCCCTTCCCTTGGCCACAAGGACTCTCACACTTGACCTCAGAACTATAATGTGATCAGGCTACCCTCCAATTACTTTGGCAATATAAGCTATTGCTAATTTTGGGCATTTCTGTATTTGAACATCCATGAATAATCTCTTACCATTCCTGAGTTTTGAGTCTTACTGATCTTTTTTTTTCTGTTCTTAACTCTGAATCTGTTTGATACAGGATATTCCTAACTGGCGTGGCTTATCTGGAGCTTGTTTAGTAGTTCAGAAAGTTGACAAGCCCTCTAAATAAAGATTCTGAGAAATGTGATTGAAATGATGTGGCTTGTGAGTGACTATGACATCGTAGATTAATTTCTGATTTTCTGTCAGGAGGTTCTAAGTCAGGACTCAAAATATACAGACGTCATCCATTACAAAACGTAATGTAGGCTTTGTAATAATATATTTAGTTAAATATTTACAGATCACTTATGTGTGTTAAAAATTTAACATGATGGAATATATTCCTGTGCATATATTAGTGAATAATTTGTTTGTTGGAAACAGGATTTGAATCTATAGTTGTGTCTGTCCTGGAACTTGCTAGAAAGCCTAGCTGGGACTCAAATTTTTCTACCTTAGACCATTAGGGCTCAGATTATGGGCACATAGCACCAAACATGGCTAATGAAGATTTGAGAAATGCTTCCGGCCTACTCCAGTCTTTCTTTTCCTGCTTAAAATTGGACAGACAACTCTAGTCCCATCAATCCATGGCCTCTTGACTTTGCTTCATTCATTCATTTATTTATTTTTTGGAGACATTTACCTCACCTCGTTTTCTTCTCACTTGACACATTCCATCCCTTAAACATCCTTCACATTGAGCTTTCCTCAGAAACACGTGGCCTAACACTCTGGTTTGACTTTGTTGCTTTGGATTTCTGCTACTGTAGCATCCTTCTAGAGTTGTCTTAATGCAAGTGTGCATGCCATATCGTGGATAGCGAGTCTTTCAGAAGTCTGCACCATCTCATGTCCCTTTGTACGGAGGGCTTAGCAAGGTGAATATGGAATTTATTCAATGTGTGTTTAAATGAAGAGCCATGGGTTGAAATTTTTGCTCTACAAGGTTCAAAATTTGGATATAGAATCGTGTCTTTAAATACTGATCCTAGGTGGTGGTGGCACATGCCTTTAATCCCACACTCAGGAGGCAGAGCCAGGCGGATCTCTGTGAGTTTGAGGACAGCCTGGTCTATAGAGTGAGATCCAGGACAGGCACCAAAACTACACAGAGAAACCCTCTCTTGAACCCCCCCCCCAAAAAAAAAAACCCAACCCAAAACTGATCCTTATACACAGTAGATGAAGAGAACAGGAACTTGGCAGAGAATAACAACAACAAACCCAAAAGTTAATCTAAAATCACATTTTTAAAGTGCTAGGGGATAATAGATGAATATCTTCTCAGCAAGCATTTGGTGAGATCTGGAGACATAATGGATTACCACAATTTGGAGGCTATTCCTAGCATTTAGTGGAAAGAGGCCAACACTACTGCAAGAACCCTACAGCTAGCTTCCAACTGTAAAAGCTATCGGTCCAAAATCTCAACAGTACCCACCTAGAGTCCCTGCTCTGAGATTTCTTTTGTAGAGTATTTTTTAGTATTTTTAAAGTATATTTCACTTCCACCCCCAGGCGGATCAAGACTAGGATATTAGGTGAATTCAGTAGTCCAGCAGATCTTTAAATGGAGTTACAGTGATTTTTCAATGCATTAAATAAATTAAGCAGAGGAGAATAGTTATAACCCAAACTAACTATTCTATACTTCTTCTGTTTCAGCATTCCCAAACATTGGTTAAATATAACTTGTTGAACAGAACAGATTAAAGTGTTTATAATTTCTATAGTGTGACGTTTCCCAGTACTGACAGATAGATTTCAGAAGGATTTGTAGAGAAGGGGGAAAGCTGTTTAATGATAGAGATCTTAAATGCTATAACTTTGCTGAAAACTATATTTAAGCAAATAGTAACTTGCAGAGACATATATATCCTTATGATTTAAAGTAAGATGTATCAGAGACATAAAATTGATATCTTAGTGTGCTGAACCTTACAGCTTCTGATAAATTCAAATGAGCATCACTGCTGATAGAATTCTACATTATTCTGAAAGAAAAATAGGGTTTTTTTTTTTTTTAACTTGTGGTGGCTGATCGTTATGGCTTACCTACGCATATTTTTGTGCAATGAAGTTTGACATAAACCTGAGGACAGACTTCAAAAGAAATTGCATGAATCCAAGCCATATTTTTCTAAGTGTGAGTTTTTAAACTCTCTCTAAAATATTTTATACCACAGAGTGAAAATATGCATACCTTTTGGAGGCAGCAGAGGGAGAAAAGAGAGCGTGCCTTCTCTTTTGGTCTGACTTCTGCCCCTTTTCTTTTTCTGCCTTGCCTATCATGCCTTCCTGAGTAGTGGGATATCCACTAATGGTGTCCAAAGTAGAGGTCAACTCAGTAATTGGACGGTGGACATTTGTCTTGCATGTCTCCAACGCCTGATGCCTAGAGCGTAGAGCTAAATTACACCTCTAATCCAGACCTTTGGCCCTTTCTCTGCAAGCAACCCTGACAAAGCTTTCTCTATTAGGTACTCTGGTTTGAGTCTCCCTCTGGCTTTCAATCCACTTCTTACAGTTTCTCTGTTCCTCTCTTCTTACTCATTTTGCTGTTTACAACCACATTCATCCTTCGATCTATGAAGACATTACTCTTTTTAAAAAGAATTATTTTCTGTGGTGTGTGTGTGTGTGTGTGTGTGTGTGTGTGTGTGTGTGTGTGTGTGTTGCACACATATGCAACTCAAGACAACTTTCAGGAGAGTTGGCTCTCACCTTCTATCTTGTTTTAAGTCAGAATATCTTGTTGGTTCTACCGATTTACCACCCACTGCAGGCTGGCTGGCCCGGAAGCTTCAGGAAATTGTACTGTCTTGGCTTCCTGTCTTATTGTAGGAGTGCTGGCATTGCAGATGTAAATTCCTATATCTGGCTTTTCATGTTGGATTCAGGGATCTGAACTCAGGCCATTAGGCTTGGACAGGAAACGCTTTTCACCACTGAGCGTAAATGCGCATGCTCTCTTCCTGGACTTCTTTAATTTTATCACCAAAGAGACCCTTCTTAGAGAGCTCATTAATAACCTCCCCTTCTCTCTCTTTACCATCTGTGAAGAAAATAGACTTCAAGGCCAATGCCCCTCCTCTTTCCTTCCCTGATTGTTATGTCACAAGGAAATTTACAAAGCATCAACAGTGATTACAAAGCATTCATTTTACTCTGTGCTGAAAGAGATTTGTGGCATTACTGTTTCAAGAAAACCCAAGCACCTGTCTCATAATGGAGAAAAATTTGAGTCAGTGAGCTTCTCTCTAACTCACCATGTTAAAGGAAATAGAGTTTTTTTTTTTAGAGCTTTGAAATTCTTTCTCTACTACTGAGTCAATTAATATTTCCTCCCTTGAAATAGAAGTGGTATATAGGCAAAATGTTAGCCAGAAGTCAAGACTCCGACCCACTTCCTCTATGGGGATTAACTGTAAAAGTGTCCTCCAAGGGATGTTGGTTTGCAATGTAGGGTTATAATAGCAATGTTTTTTTCATGTTCATGATGAAACTGATAAAGGAACACTTTTCACCCTTCTATTTTGCCATCCTTATCCTGGCTGACATTCTCATTAGTGATGAAAAGCCCAGTGATTGAAGTTGTGCTCATGGGACATTTTTCTGTGCATCCAACTCTTTTTTTCTCAGTATGAGGATCAGTAGTTTTGCAGCTGATTTACCTAGTTTGGCCATTCCATGGCCATTGCACTTTCAAATAAAAGTGCAGGTGGTTGTCAGAACTGAAGGGACATTACTGTTCTGATTGGCTTCTAAATTCATTTGAGGGTGCCCTGGAGGTAATTGTCAACAGCTTTATTTATAGAAATGGTTTGTGCAGTGTAGTCATGTCTAGTGAGTTGCCATATGGTCTTTTAATATGCCATCAAATGGGTAATCAAAGTTTAGAAACAAATTTTCAGGAACTAATAAAACAACTGTGATGTATAGAATGAGCTTCATTTGTGACAATAAATGTTGGTGGCTGGGGCACTGGAAGCTCTGCTTTCTCTCAGCTGTTTTGTAGATGGAAGTTCTTCCCTGTGCTTGGTACATCTAGTACTTACATTTTTAAAACTATAAAAGCTACACATCCTTACTGTCAAAAATATCAGTATGGCATGGAAGAATAAAAATGAGATGACCCAGTTTGCCTTTCTGATCCCCAGTGCCACTTTTGAGGAGGTCACATGGAGGAAAGAGTAGAGCTGAAACCAACATCACATTGATGAGGTTTAAAAAATGTGTCATCATCTACATGGTGATTTAATTGTTTTCCCAATGAATTTGTCCTAGAAAGTGGGATGTGTCAGGAGGATATAGGGCTGCCTCACTGTTTTCAGCAGCATTGCTGTGCTGTGGGTCATAGATACACTATAGATGTGAGCCTTCTATTGAAAAACAAGGTTTTCACTGTTGTTTCATTATTATGAGCAATGAGCAGGCACATCTGTGTATCTTTGTGTACAAAGGTTATGTTGCTCAGAATGAACACTTAGGAATGGACCTGGTTATTCAACGTGCATTGATGTTGCATGTGCTAAATATTGATGAGGTTCCCCATGACAAGGACATGTCCGTCATCAAAAGTATTCATTTCCCCTCACCTTCATCAGAGACCTCATGCTCTTCTTGATGGGAAAACACTTGGTGTATTTTTAGTGTTTTGGCACATAAACCCTATTCTGACCTCGCTCACCAAAAAGGACCCTGTCTTAATCCATAGATGTGCTGAGACAATAGAAAACAGAAATAATGAAAAGCAAACCTCCAAAGATGTGGATCTTTTGAGTGCCTAAGCAAAACCAAAGCAGATGCAAGATTCTCTGTTGCATTCCAAGGCTTCTGCTTCCCCCTGTGCTGAACCCGGAAGTTGGCCAGATGGGATTACAAAAGAACATAGCCAGCCTTGATTGTCTTGACAAGTCAGTGTGCAGCAACCTTATTTTCCCTCCTTTTCTCAAAATCCCCACCCAAGTCTCATAGCTAACTACTTCAACTGGAGAAAGCTCACACCTAGCACTGTACAAATGGCAGAGAGTCTTTGTCCTGAGACTTAGCAGGTGCCATCCTGAGATCTTCTCAAAGAGGACATCAGTCCCTGACCTGTAGCAACTGAGAGGGTTGATTCATAGGCAAGAAAACCATATGCATGTACACACACACATACACGCATGCACACCATCCACACATACGTGCATACACATTCACACACATACATGTATACACATGTGCACACATATATATAGACATACACACAGAGATAGATAGATAGATAGATAGATAGATAGATAGATAGATAGATAGGTTGTAAACAAGACAGAGACATGCAGCAAGTGTCACCAACACAGTAGTAAAAAAAAAAAAATGGCTAGGGAGAAGAAGGGCAGGAAAGAAGAGCATCAACCCAGCCACCAAGAAGAAGGATAGCCCTGAGCCTTAAATCAGATCAGCCATAATCCATAGCTTGATAAGCCCGGTGAAGGCGAAGGCTCAGGAAGTTAAAGACACTTGATCTTCTGGCAGGGTCTGGCAAGAGCGTGCTGGATGCTCCTCTCACACATCCTCCCTGTGGTCCATTTGAGTCTTGAGCTTCTTTGCCTTGAGTTGCAGAATTTGCTGCTTCTCTCCTTCGTTCTCTTTCTGAAGTTCTTACCATTCGCTACATCCTGCTTTGCTCTGTATTCTCATTGTCTTCTCTTTTTGTACCAACAACACTTCCCCTAAGGAAATCCAATCCCATTCTTTCCACTCAAATGCTATTTTTGTTTAAATCATAGGCCTGCGGATAGCGCACCACACCACAGAAGTTGTTCACATCGTGCTTCTCTGTATCGTCTGTGTTACCTGACTCTCATGTTAGGAAAATAGTTTATCAAATGTATAGAAATAGGAATTTCTTTAGCACATTAGTAAATTTCCAGTCAAATAATTTGTTTTATAATTTAAGTTAATTTACATATGTGGCAAATTCTATGGTAAGCCAGGCTCAAATTCTGCATCAGAAGCAGGAGGTCATCTATAATTAGATTACCAAAAGAAATAAATGGATCGATAAAATGTCCCTCACTTCACATAAAGGTGAACAGCAAATGCTCTTGTCATTTAAACACCAAAATGTCTTCTTCTTTCCCATGTTCCCTATTTTCCCTCTGGTGTGTGTCTACTTACATGAGAGTTGGGGCACATACTATTATTTTTCTTGTAAGTATTGGTTGGAACTCTGGGAACCTGGAAAAGACTTTGTGGTGTCTTTCTAGACTAGAAACTCACGCCACAAAGTTTTTTTTTCAAACACCTCTATGTTAAATAATTTAAAAAACAAGTTTATTCACAAAAGTCAATAAATTTCTTTTTGCATGAATTTTTCTTATGCCTCCCACCTCCATTAGCTGCTTAGGATGAAACTGTAGTTGCCAAGGAATTTTTAGATCTAAAAGCTGTAGTTTTTCTGTAGTTTGAAATGACTCCACAGGTAGCCATTGCAATAAAATCTTTTTGTAGAATGAGCTATTATACATGCACAGTGTGTATTTGATGAAATGGTAGGTAGTTACAGCTTGAATAAACATGTACTGTATTGTAGAAGAGTATATAGAATAGTAATTGGATTTTTCAAACAGTAGCCTACTAGTTAGACAATAGGGATAAAAATGTTACAAATTTAGTCACAAAAAGTACCATTGAAAGGTGGTTTCTTTTAATAGTCTTCAATATTTTTCTCAGTGCAAATGGGCAGATGGTGAGTTGAAAATAACATCATCATAAAGAATAAATGTGACTACTTTCAACTTAACTTCTCACAACTGGGAGGTTGTTTTTATTGTACTCAGGGTCTCATGAATGCTTTGTAAGTGGTGACTAATTCTCTAGACCACACTTGGGAACTTTCCATTTTTGTTTTTTTTCATTGTCATTTTATGTGTATGAGTGTTTTGCTTGCATGTATGTCTGTGCACCAATGCATGCCTGATACTTGAGGAGGCCAGAAGAGGGGTAGGATCCCCTGGAACTAAAGGTACAGATGGTTGTCAACTGTCCTGTGGGTGCTGGGAATTGAACCTTTGTCCTCTAGAAGAGCAGCCAGTGCTCTTAACCACTGGGCTTCCAGGCACACATTGGGAGCTTTTGCAACTCTGGAATGAGAGTGTGCTATGAAGAGAGCTTGCCCAAATCTCGAGATCCTCATTTTTACAAAGTAAGGCTTCGACGGACATAATGAATGGATGAGACTTTTAAAAAAACCACCTTCTATGACTGTTAATATTTTCAGTTTGAGTGGAACGCATAGGAGATTAGCTTCTGGTCAAGTCTGTGAGGGACTCTGTGGACAAGGTTAGCTTCTGGGCATGCCTTGGAAGGATTTTAGGTCAGATTAGTTGAGATTACAGACTTGTCTTACCTGTGGGCAGTACCACTCTGTGAGCTGGGGGCTGGGAGCTGAATAAATGGAGAAAGCAAACTGAGCACGAGCGTCCGCCACTCTGCTTCCGTACTGTAAACACAGTGCGAATGGCTGCCTCGAACTTCAGCGGCCTTGTTTTCCTTACTGTGGTGTCCTGCACCCTTGAACTGTGAGCCAAAATAGGTCTTTACTCCTGTATGTTGCCTTTGCCACAGTGATTGAACCAGTGACTGAAAAACTTCTCAACTCCAAGATCCTGCAATTTTGTTAGGAATTTGAATAAGTAATGATAAAAAGAAAGACCAAACCGGCATTACAAATTTCATACAAACTTCCAACCAAATACTCTGCTTAGTTTAAATGTGTATGTTTATGGATTTTCTAAATAAGCTTTCTTCAAACAGGCAAAAAAATGACTTCTGGACTTGGATACAGTATCATATTAGCTGGTATTCTGCAGAAATGCAACTCTGGATAATGCCAGCTTGTCACAGATGGGGATAAATTATCCAAAACATCCAAATGTTACATAAAGCAACATTGGCAGCTACTGGGGAAGATCTTATCAATGAAGTACCCAGAGCTCTGGATGTTTACTTCACAGAAGAAATAATTTCATGGACCAGAAAACTAAGTTGTCATAGAAACTCCCATGCGTGTATTTTGTTTTGGTTGGAATACTGGCAGATTAAGCAGATTCATAGAGAAAGAAAGCCATTTTCATATTTGTGTATTCTTTTATTTCAAAATGTGTTTATTGATATCTACTTCTCAAAGGACTTGGGGAGGAGTGCACATTTGTGTGTGGTGCTGCACGTCTGTGTATGTGTGCATGTGAATGCAATTCCTCAAGATGGTCACTGACCTTGTTTTTTGAGACAAGGCCTCTCATTGGCCTGTAGTTCACCAACCAGGCTAAGCGAGCTGGCCAGCAAGCCCCAGAGAGCTGCCTGTCTCAATTTCCCAACCATGCCTAGTTTTTTACATGGGTCCTGATGATCAAACTGAGGCATGTTACATACTGAACTACTCCCCAGCCCTCAAAAGGACCTTTAACCTCCTAAAGAGAGAAAGTGTTCTTTTGCTAACTGTCTGTGTATTTCTGCTGAAAAACTGTGAAACTGAATCTGGTTGTTACAAAATATGTTTTCACATGATTTTTTTTTAAAACTTTGAGTCATCAAATTGACTTCATGGGTATCATTTGCAGATGCAGGAAGGAATATAATACACAGACTCCAAAGAAAATCAATGCTCAGTTTTGCCATCTAGTTATTTTTTTATTATCTGGAAAGCTTATACTTATTGAAGACCAGCTATGGTCCTGGGTATGCCAGGATCTTGATTGATTTGATTTCATTTGATTCCTTAACTACTCTGAAATATATTTTTTTTTCATTTCTTGATGTGTAATTTGAAAGAGATAGTAAGTGATACTCAAAATGCATTTTCTAATGGCATCATGATACTCCATGTCATGTAGATAATCAGACACACATATCTAAAGAATAGACCATCTCTGTCACAATAGATAAGACAATTCTGGTTCTATAATAAGAACTGGTGAGTGTTCAGGGCTTACTTGTGGTGTTCTCAGCTGGACTTTTAGACCTTGAGTTGGGCCCCAGTAACCAGCTTCTCATCTTGTGTGAAAATTTGGAACACTTGATTATGGACATCAATATATTACCATATAATTAACAATAATTCTATTTGGTGAATGACTTAAGACATGCCTGCATCTGTTTATAGCTCTTAGAAAGGCAGGGTGCGATTCTTGGGGCCCTTATCTGCCTGATATGATGACTGAACATTTTCAAATATGCTCCTGATATGTTCACATGTTGTTTTTGTTCTTATTCTTAAAATTGCAGGAAATACTTAAATAAACAAATTACTTTATTATGGTAGCTCTTAGCAAAGCCTTGGGATGTTTGTTAGCAAGGAATTTGGACTAATCAATCATTATCCAGTGTAATGTAAGCATTCTTAACTTAGCCAAGCTCTGATGATGGGTGGGTTAGATTCACCATCTTCAGTTCTGTTGTGGTCGATACGCTCCTTTATAATGGGCAGAGCTTAGTTTAGGAATTTTTATAAGCAAGATACTGTGTGGCAAAGTGAAAATCTGAATTGGAATATGAAAAATGACTAGAGAGGAAAGAGTGCGAGAATATATATCTATATATTATGTAGATTTTCAAAAATAAGGTGTTTAACGTCAGAAGTATATCTTTGATGGTATAATTGAGAAAGAAAAATACATGGAGAAGGGTGTTTACCCACAGAAAGATCACAGAGCTCATTCGTTCAATATAACAATGTTTTGATAGATGCAGCTTATACAATGTCTACAGAAACCCAGAAGCAGCCATTATGTTGATGTATAGAGCTCAACTAATCATATTCATGGATGTATGATGGCTAACACCGCTTGTTTGTACTTGGTGCCCACTGTGCTGGACGCTGTCCGTGGTGCTGAAGTGTATTAGGGCCCTGGAGTTGGTATGGAAACTGCAGAGGTGATATATTTCCTCCTTCTAGCTGCTCTGCACCCTATTCTCTTGCCTAATACTGTGCTTGCATTAGGAATGCAACGTATAAACCTGTCGGGAACACTTACTATTATTGGAGTTTTCAAGGTGAGAGCTCAGTAGAGGTCTCAAAACTTAAACGTTGGCTGATTCAGTTCCTGGTATTTTTCCCTGTCAGATCTCCTGCACTCTTTACAACTCAACATTAAAAATTTAAATTATTTCTTTGACAATTGCACACACATATATAATGAAATATAATCATATCTCCTCCTCATTTCCCTCTCCAACTTCTCTTGGGTTCTCCTAACATGACCCCCTTTCCAGCTTCATGTCCTCTTGCCCTCTTCTTTTTCAAAAGATTTGATGATATTTTCATTTAATTAATTAATTGATTAAAAACTAATTAATTTTTTGAGACATGGTCTCTCCATGTAGTCCTGGCCATTCTGGAACTCTCTGTAGACCAGGCTGGCCTTGAGCTCACTGAGACCCATCCACCTCCTCTCAAGTGCTGGAATTAAAGGCATGCACCACCACTCCCAGCTTTTCACCCAATTTTTAATGTAGTACATTTTTATTATGTTTTTCCTCTCCCCAAACTCCTCCTAGACCCTCCTCCCCCTCCCTATCCCACCCAACTTTATGATCTCTTTCTCTCTCCTTCT
This sequence comes from Onychomys torridus, assembly GCF_903995425.1. Classification (NCBI taxonomy): domain Eukaryota; kingdom Metazoa; phylum Chordata; class Mammalia; order Rodentia; family Cricetidae; genus Onychomys; species Onychomys torridus. The sequence continues at coordinate 9,661,031 of NC_050462.1, read as the reverse complement.
CTTTAAAAAAAAAATCTCTTACAAAACAAAACAAAAAAAAAAAGAAAATAATCAAACAAAACACTGATAAGACAAAAATGCCAAAGTAAAATATAAAGCTCACCCAGGAGTGCCATTAGTGTGTGCTCCAGTGGCTGGGCCACAACTCTTCTTAGTTGTTCAGCTTGAATCTTCGATGTAATTCTTTCCTCACATTCTGTGTATTTTGAGTCTACCTTTAAAATGTAGTCAGAATCTGGTCACTGTTCGCCACCTCACTAGGACCTTCTTTCTACAGGTGACCATCATGTCTGTCTGTTCTTGGTCATTTGCTTGTGTGTTGTCCATTTCCCATACTCACTTCCAAGGTCTACTTTACCTATTAGCCATAGCACCATTGAAAAGCCCGAGTGCAGCCATATCTCATTGTTTAGGATCCCGGGATGGCTTGCTGCTTCAGTAGAAGCCAAGGTCCTGCCATAGCACTTTAAATGACGTGGACTGTCTGTACTGAGCCATTTTTCTGTAGCACTTCTTTCCAGCCATAGAGCATTTTGATGATTTCCAAACACACTGAATGATCTTGCTGTGGGACCTTTGTATTTGCTTGGAGCCAAAGGGATCTTATCACCATTATCTGCAGGAATTATTTCTACACTTTCTTGAGGTCTTTATTCAAAATATTTTCATTAATATTCTCTGTTCTTCTGTTTAACTTTTTTAAAGAAAGGAAACAGAAGAACCTTGTTCCCTTGTAAGTCTGATCTCTTTGTCCCGATTCTATTCTTAGTATGTCTGTAATCTGGAAAGCTGTGTGTTTTAATTGAATATATTTTATGTGCTCTTATGTGTAGACTAGTTCCTGGCACATAGTATGAACTCATTAAATATTTACCAGCTTAATGAATGAATGAATAGAATCATGTTCACCAATGAATGATTTGGGGAGAATGCCATGCTGATGTTTGATGGTATAAATAGATATAGCTCTTATTCTCTCAGATTATGACTCCCTAGTAAAAGGAAAGTGATTTAACATTGAACAACCTCTGGTTAGGATTCTAATACTCAGAGGTACTAAACAGGGTGTTTGACCTTTGTCGATAAAGATGTTTAGAGGAAGTGAGGTCCTCAAGAGAACATTCACATAAGGTTCCCAATCTCACTCTTGTACTTGTTATTTACCCCTACTTACAACGTGTGTGTGTGTCCTAGGGAAGCTGATGGCTTCTGCTGCTGTGCAATTACGAGAGGTGCCTGTCTCAAATCATTTCAAGTGGGTTGAGCTAGATTCCCTCTGGGGCTTTAGTTCTGGAAACAAGGTTTGATAAATTACACCGGCCACTAGGGGGTGGTAGACATTCATTTCGGAGTAGGATGCGGAGTGTCAGGCATGGCAAGCGGCAGGATATTTAATCTAACCACCTTCAGGGTATTTCCTTATATCCCTTTTTGCATTTTGAGTGAGGTCTTCATTTACTTACAATGGTAAGTATCATCCCCATCATCCCTCCCCAATCTCCATTATGATCAATGGATTGTGGGTATATCTGGGTCCTCACCTTTTTGAGTCCCTGGTAACCTCATCCATTCTCCAAAGGGTAGTAACTCTGGGAGTAACTGCTGGGAGGGCCAGGCATTGGATCTTCCTAGCACTTTCCCTGTCCCTTAGAATCTCCCTACTTTCCTGAAAAGTGTAGAAGACTGAGGTGAATCAGCCTGTGTGTCAGAGAGATTTTAGAAAAATGATTTTCAAAATGACTCATGTTTATGCATAGGATCTCTTGTTCTGTCTGGTTTTTAGTTTCATGCTCTTTTAGTTTAGGAAAACAACTTGTATGCAGCATTAACTTATTCTTTATGTCACTTATATGTGACCACTGAGAAGGTAATGGGAATTACAGTATCCATAGTCAAGACTTTTAAAAAAAACAGAAAAGGTCAAGGGGTGGGAAGTGGGTCTTGAAAGACCTACAGATAGTTTCTTTCTCCCCTAGTATAGCTTGTTAGAGCCTTAGTTTAAACCTCAGTCATTTTTAGTTATAATAAAATATTCATAGAATTCTTGTGACAAAACACCTATCTTGTTGTCTTAAAATATATTAGTTGATGGAAATAATGGACCAATATATGATGTTATAATATAGTAATTAAAGGTGGATTATTTGGCGTTATAGACCTTGATTTAAAATTGAACTATATTAAAATTAAACTATAATAAAATTAAAACTATATTAAGCTATTTTTCAGGTAACTTCAACTAATATATTTTTAGCTTTCACTTTTCTTATCCATTCAATAACTATAATAATTCCTATCCTATAAAATTATTCCTGTGTATATGTATGTTTATATGTGTGTATACTATATGTACATGTACATATGTATATCTACACTGACTATCACTCTATATAAGTATATTGACTATCAGTAGAAGTAAGTAAGTATGGCATGCAATAGCTACTTTATAGAAATTAGTCCATGGTATGTGAAACACATGTAAAACTATCTGTCCCTCCAAAATGTTTTCCTTTTTAAAGTAATTTTTATTCTGTGACAGTTTCATATATATATATATATATATATATATATATATATATATATATATATATACACACACACACACACACACACATATACACACACATACATACATACATACAATGCATTTCGAATACCACCCCCACTCCTCTCCCTGATCCCTTCCTCTGGAAATCACCCCTTTCCTCACATACCTTTCTCTCCTACTTTCATGCCCATTTTGTTCTTTTTAAAACCCACTGAGTTTAATTAGGTTGCTAGCATGAGGTGATGGACTGATCATGGCCAACTTACCAGTGACTACAACTCTGCAAAATATTACTTTGTCTTCTCGGACGCTACTAATCACTCCCCAGCTGGGCTGGGACCCTAGACCTCTAGACATCGTTTCTGTATTTCAGAGGTTGTGTGTCCACTGTTTGTGCAAGATGCTACATTATGGCAAAGAATGGTGACGGTTTTACATCTCAAGACTTGACTCTTCCACAAAATAACTGTGTAATACTAGACAAGTTCATTAATTTGTTTGATTCATAGCTCTTGGCCATAAATTGTAGTAGTACTTTTTCAAATCATGTGGTATTATATACAAATGTGTGAAAGTGTGTATATCTAAGCACTCTATAATCTTCCATTTTTATGGTGTGTGCACACACACATGCATGTCAATTTTCCTGTGCACATGGTCAGGCCTGAAGAAGATGTCTGCTCCATTACTCATTGCCTTGGTATCTTGAGTCAAGGTCTCTCACTAAACCTGAAGCTAGGAGACCTGGGAAAGCCTAGGGATTCAGTCCTCTTCTCTCCACCCCACAGTGCTGAGGTTGCAGGTGTGTGTGTGCATCCATATGTGGACTTTTACATGGGCACTGGGGATTTGAACTCAGATATCTATGTGTTTTCAGGAAACACTTTTATCTAATGAACCATTTCTCTGTCCCCACTCCATAGACTTTTAAATCACCCAAGATTACAAGTCATTTCTCACTGTTGAGCTTTGGGTCGCTTCCTTTACCTGTCAGATCCCATTTCTGAAACAACATAGGTTTCTGCTGTTCACATAGAGAAAATTTATTAAGAGTTCCAAAGTGATGTGGGGAGTCACTTTTCTCTACTTTCTTTTATAAGCAGTGCCAAGAAATTTGCAAGAGGGAAAATTGAGGGTTAATTGGAGGAAGTTCTGTTTTGCCCAGTGGGTGAATGATGCTCAAAATGCTTTAGACAGCATGTAGGAGTCCACTGGATTTTTTTTCTGCTTGAATATTCCACATGCCCCTTGAATGACCCCAGACTGATTCTCTTCTGTGAGCTCAACACATCTTTTTTTTTAACCTGTGTAAGACTTTCACCTGCACTCTTGCCATTGACCTCATCTCTTAGAGCAGATGAATTGCCCCTGGTACTGCCATGATGAATATGCTATGGACCCTGAGCCCCTCCATCTGAGGCCAGGGGCCTATGTCACTCTCCCTGCTCGGGCAGTAACCTCATTCCAGGTGCTCTATCACTACAGCTGACCGCAGAGGTGGTATTTTCCACATCTTCCCTTCTACTCAAGAGTATTTATAAAGAATTGCAAAGAATTTGATTTCTCATTTGCGGCTGCATTGAATTCACTTTACACTTAATTATCCACATTGATGACAAAAACATATAGATTTTTAAAAGGAGTTGACTTTCCATCTCTCAATCAGCCTGCCACATGCCTTTCTGAATATTATGTAGAAGCCTGTCTCCTGTGAAAAATAGATTTGACCTACACCTCAAGACTACCATAAAAATAATTTCTGTCTCACGGCATTTAATATAAGTGTATATTTTAAATTTTAATGTATGTATAACTTGTTTTGTTACAATGTCTTTAGATAAAGAATTGCACCTTGTTGGAATATGCCATTTTGAGCTGATCTTTTAAAGTGTGTAAGCATCCTATGGTTATTGACTAAAGCACCTGATAGAAAACATGGTGACATTTTAAAAGTTGTCAGGCTGCACTGGGTGACTTCTTGAGGTTGTTACATATATCTCACACAGTGACATTTAGCCATTTTTTTCCTGGTACCAAGTGTCTTGCATAATGCCTTTTGAATATGATGATGTTTGTGTATCAGATGTCTAAGAGGTGCCTGGAGAGTTTGTCTTAAAAATTTTTTTTCTCTGATGGAAATTTGCTGTGATTTTGGGTTAACCCCTTTTGCCTTTTTGTTTTTGGGTAAGGTGTCCCAGAAGAAACCAAATGAGTACTTCTCCTGTGTCTCTATTGTATATTATATTTGTGCATGGACTGTCATCAGTGAGTTTCATTGATGGAAAAATAAACAACAGGATTTAATGGGGACAGAGTAGGGAAAACATGATTTGAAGGCATTAGATTGCTTGCTGTGTGTGGTGATGAAATTGGCAGGAATAAAGAGTATGGGAAATATTGAACACAAGAATTTGGCGATTGTTGGTTTTGAGACAGGTTCTCATGTAGTCAAAGTTGGCTTTGAACTTACTTCATAAGCAAGGTAACCTTGAACTCCTGATTCTCTGGCCTCTACTCTCCAAATACTGGATTACAATTGTGTGTCACCATACATATTTAGCACATACTTCCTAAATCAAATGTATTTAGTAAAGTAAATCTGTGGTTGAGTTAAGTTGTGATCAAGTGGCATTCTTGGGTGTCAGGAAACATGTGCTTTGCAGGATCGTTCACTTAGCTGTGACTTCATTTCTCTGGGCTACAACTTCCTTGTTAGAGGAGTGATCACTCGGGACTACACAACTTCTAAAATGATATGAATCTCGGTTTTCTGCAGCGTAGGCATCTGCATTTTAAAAATAAAATAGTGATTGCTAATGTTTATTGAGGGATTAAGATGTAGTGAGCTGGTACCATTTTCTCAAATTGCACACAGTATAACTGGTAAATAGACAATACCCCGGTCTGTCCCCAAGTCAGAGCCAGGATTGGAACTGAGGTTCTATGGTCTAGCTACTCATGCTTGCAGCTGTTATACTGCCTGGCCTCTGAGTGAAGGCTGATGAAGGAGGAAATATTACATTCCCCATCCCCGGCGTGATTCTCCCAGGAACACTCACCATGTTCCCAGGAGAGTCATATGGCTCCCCATTTCTGGGATCTCAGAGGCCCTCTCAGATCCTAACTATTTCTTGTTAAATGGAAGAAGACTTTCTGTGAAATCCATGACTAACACTCTCTGTGACAAATGATGGACAGGGAATGGTATTGGAGTCAGTCAAAAAGAGTCAAACCTGGGGAAATTATTTGAAATGCCTATTTGAGAAATCTGGCAGTGCGTGGCAGTGTGTCCTCTTATGTAATTCACAGCCTGGTCTGCGTGGAAGTGATGTCATGTGCCAATCTTCATTTTCGATCTTGATCAGTTTCTCTGAAACTTAGGTAACCATTGCCAAGTGCAGCTGATGCTGGGAACAGCCGTATGACTTCAGCAACACACAGTTGGAAAAGAACAATTGTTCTTTTTCTCTGCTGTGTTCTTTGCTTATATATTTGTTTAGACCTTTAATGACTTCAGCTGGCCACCAGCCTGAGTTGAAACTGCTCTCCTTTCAAGATGTGTTGAAGCAGTTTTATCTCAAGAGAACAGAAGTGAGGTTTTGGAGACATTTTGAGCTAGGCTATCTTAAAGATTCCATCTGAAGGGAGAAGAGGCCAAAGGAACAATTTAAGTTATTGCTTTCTTCCCCAGATCTGTATCACTCTCACCTCCAATATAGAAAGTGTCCAACTGCTAACACTTGTGACACAAGCTAGATAAATATTTGAACGCTCGTTTAAATAATTCACTCTTAGACTTTCTAGCACGCAGATTGCCTGTGATTTAGACCTATACTCAAGTAACATTTTAAAAAATCTTAAGATAATTTGAATTTCTTTCCCCATTTCTTTTTCAAAAAATGTTTTGTATGTGTGTGTGTGATGCATTCATATGGGTATGCAGGTGTGCACACCTGCACAAGCATGTGAGGAGGTGAGAGGAGGATGCCAAAGTGTGTGTGTGTGTGTGTGTGTGTGTGTGTGTGTGTGTGTGATGCATTCACATGGGTATGCAGGTGTGCACACCTGCACAAGCATGTGAGGAGGTGAGAGGAGGATGCCAAAGTGTGTGTGTGTGTGTGTGTGTGTGTGTGTGTGTGATGCATTCACATGGGTATGCAGGTGTGCACACCTGCACAAACACGTGTGGAGGCCAGAGGAGGATGCCAGAGTGTATTTGTGTGTGTGTGTGTGTGTGTGTGTGTGTGTGTGTGTGTGTGTATGTGTGGTAGATGCATATGGGTATACAGAGATGCACACCTGCACAAGGAAGGATGCCAAAATGTGTTTGTGTGTCTATGTCTGTGTGTGTGGTAGAAGCACAAAGGTGTGCAGGTGTGCACACTTGCACAAACATATGTGGAGGCCAGAGGAGGATTCCAAATATCTTTCCTGTCACTGTTTGCTTTAGTTTTATGAGATGGGTCTGTCACTGTCCCAGCATTCCCCAGTGTGTGGGTCACAGGTTTGCACAGCCACAGCAGACTTCCTACTGTTAAGTGTTGCGGAGTCAAAGTCAGCTCTTCATGTTTTCACAGCAAGGGCTCTTAACCACAGGGCCGTTCTCAGGCCCTTTCCCATTTCATTATGAACACGAGGAGGCGCTGGGAAAGAGGACTGTACCTTTAAAACCTATTGAAAAACAAGAAAGATTTATGAAAATTAAAAATAGAGTGACAAATCTATATTTATATTTTGTTTCAAGTAATTGAGAAACAAAAGGCCAAAGAGTAATTACTTCCTATATTTAACACATAACCTCAACATCTAATAATACATTATTGTGTAAAAAGGGCAATATGTGAATGATATTACATTTAATATATGGAAATGCATTAATTTACTTGGAATGTACATATATATTCACTGTTTCATATTCAAATGAGTGTTTCTTACAAAATGCAAGTTTCTGTCTTTACTTAACTTTAGTAGTAGATTCTCTATACTCTCTGTCACCTCAGACTTAATTTTGGGTTTTATTCAATGCCCCTCCAACTTCATTTGATCTTCTGAGTCTTCCAAAGATTCCCTTGAAGCTATACATTAGCTTGTCTGACTGAGTTTCCACTGTCCAGATTGTCATGGGAACTTGAGGAAGATGTCCCTCAGAAGTCAGGCTACAGTGTGGAATTTCAAGGTACTGGTTTTGCACTCCTTCCCTTGGGCAGAATGAGACAGACATCATGAATATGAAGGAAATTCAATGTGGGTTGGTGATGTGTGCTGTGGAGACCTGTAAGGCATGGCAGAGCAGTAGAACATGGTGTGGTTCAGGATTTACAAGACAAAAACAAAAAGGTCAGAGAAGGTCTCATTAGGAAGGGGCCTTAAAAAAGAGCTGATCAGTTAAATGGAATGAGGATGCAGATACTTGGCAAAGAAAGACCGGGCAAAGAAACAGCAAACACAAATACTAGAATCATGTATTTCCTTGGCACATTGAGGACCAGGATAGAAGCCAATGTGGCTGGAGACATGCAGCTGTGGATGCAGAGATCTAAGAGGGAACCAGATCATGGATATAACTCATGGACATAGGCTCTCTTCTGAGGTCTTATGGTCCAAGAGGATGCTCAAATGTGCAAGGACATACTTCAGTACAGTACTGCAGGTACCAAAATTTGGTATGAAAGAGATGTTAACTGCACCTGGACAGCAGGACAGACCTGGCTAGATCTCTGCTCACCTAACAGCACCACCAGGACAGAATGTGTCTTCTTATGTGGATCCTGGGTGTTTTGTGAAGTGTCTGCCACATACCTTTGGTCTATATATTTTAAACTCACTGTATATTTTGAAAAGATGATCAAGTCTTTTCCTTAATGGAACAGAAGGCTTAAAGAGTATAAGCAGGATAGGAAAGTCATGGAGGATAGAAGATTTCAGATTTGAATGTTTATATTCTCTCCTTAGTACCTTTTCTATTTCTGACCTCATTACTTGATGTTGTAAAGACTTGAAAACAAAAATTACCACCAAGATTTTGGAGAGGCAAATGTCTTTATTAGTTGCATGATTAGTAACTTCAAGAGAGTGGATCATTTAACTGCAATTTGCGGACACGATTAATTGCTTTATTTGTGCTGTTTTATCCCCATGTGGAAGTTGTTTTACTTGCTAGTATAGTTTTTTCTCTTCAGTGTACCAAAGACTACCCAAATATAAAATAGAGCTGCACCTCCGTATGGCTGCAGGCGGCTATTAAAGAGAATGATAATACGATTTTTTTTCTATCTCAACTGGTGTTGCCAGCACACTCAGTCACTTAATTTTACCTAGTGCTGATTGGCTCCTTCTACACTGCCTTCTTGAATTACCTACTGGAGATGTGATACCCTTATATAACTAAGTGCTTACATTATTTAATTAAGCAAGGTGCTACATCAATCAACAAAACAACTGAAGCTGAATACAGGAAAACACATTTCAATTAGTGACAGCAGGTCCAGTGCCTGAGGGCCCCATTTATCAGGTAGAAAATGTGACAGTGCCAGAAAAAAATGAAAATTCATTTCCCATAATATTGTGTGCAGAACTAGTAGTTATCAAAGTCAGTAGTCTTCACATCTATCTTTTGCTCACCTCTGTTCATAGTCCCTCTCTTAATATGTGCAGCTGTGGGCAGATGGACATGTTGATCTGTTTAGTACTTGTAAACACCTGCTAAAGTTTAATTTAACACAGAAACTGCCTTATTTGAAAAAAAAAAAGTTTTGAATCAGGCACTTTACTAGGGATTTTAGGGGTGCAAAATATAAATATGACGTACTAAACTTTCACTTTAGAGAGAACATGCCAGGCCAGGCGCAGTGGTGCATGCCTTTGATCCCAGCACTTGGGAGGCAGAGCCAGGTGGATCTCTGTGAGTTCAAGGCTAGTCTAGTCTACAGAGTGAGATCCAGGGCAGGCTCCAGAACTACACAGAGAAACCTTGTCTTAAAAAACCAGAGAGAGAGAGAGAGAGAGAGAGAGAGAGAGAGAGAGAGGGAGAGAACATGCCATCATTCAAATATTATAAGGATTGTGATACAGAATGTTTTAGAGAACTCTGAGAACCCACAGCAAAGGGAAGGTGATCTAATGGGGCACAGCAATGCTTCTCAGAGAAATCAGTGGGAGAAATGGAGAAAAGGGAAATGGGGTTCTAAATGAAGAGAAGAGCCTAGAAAATTGAGTCATGTCACATCAAGTGTACTGTATGAGCTGAGTATAGGATGGCGGATGGAAGTGGGTGGGCTCTTTGGATTTCTCAAGTAGGTCTTGAGAAGCCAACAAGGCTCCTATGGTTGGGTTATCAGGGCAGAAGATAGAGGCTAGTTCTAGAACTTCTAAGAGAAGGTTGATGAACTCTGATTCTCACGAAGGGAAGGATTTACATGAGAGAAGAAGAAAGCTGAAGCCTGCTGTAGTGGTTTGAAGGAGAATGTCCCTCACAGGCTCATGTATTTTAACACCTGGTTGCCAGTTGGTGATGCTGTTTGGGAATCTGATGTAGCCTTGCTAGAGGAAACGTGGCACTGAGAGCATGCTGTAAGATTTCATTGCCTCTCCCCACATCCAGGACACTCTCTGTTTCCTGTTTATAATTGACAGATGCAATCTCTCAGTTTCCTGCTCTGGCCAGCATGTCAGCTCTCTGATGCCACGCCTCCCCGCTGTGATAGACTCTCATCCTTGCGGAGCCATGAGCCCAAATATAAACTCTTCCTTGTATAAGTTGCTCTTGGTCATGGCTTTTCATCACATCAACAGAAAAGTAACAGAAAAATATTTGTCAGATTTATTTAAAATGACTATCAAGGCTTTGCCTTGAGCTTGTCTTTCAGTAAATTTCTTTAGTGGTAAATATTATTAACAGTAAGTAAAGATATTCTTAGTAAAATAAAAATGATGATTATAATATTGACTATGTCGTGGTGGCTGAATCTTAGTGAGCTGGCATTTGAAGAATTTTTTTCCTATGAGGTAAGTTAGTCTTTATATCATTCTTATTCATAAATGTGAAGAGTTAAGCACAGAGACCTCATGACCATTTATCCAAAGTCACAGAGTTATGGGTTCTTGATGTCACCAGAAGCCGCTGGCTTCAGGGAGCATACTTTCAACCTTTTACCTTTTATATGGTCCAATCATTGTTTGAAGTGCTACATAAGTAAAAATGTCTCTCTCATATCCCAAGGGTAGGGCAAAACAATGTGAATGATCAAAGCATATAAAAAAAATGGTAAGGCGATTCCATCCTCAGAAAGCTTGTGCTGCTTAAAAAAAAAAAGAATATTAAAAGAAAGTTTTAAATTTGCACACACAGTAAGTAGATTTTATTGTAGTATTATCAAACAAAACCTTTTTCTTGTTTTTTCTCTTCTACCATCTTCTCAGAAATGCCTCTTCCTCTAACAGGCTATGTTGTGTGTTCAGCATGAACCAACGTTTGGTGACTTCTGTTGGCACATGTCAGTCCTACCATTGCCCGGACAGGGAATGTGGTGGAGTGGCTGACCCTTGTGATGATTGAGTATGGACTCAGTGGTCCCAGCTGGCTGAGGCTGGTGGGGGTGAGGTGAAGGATATCCTAACAGACACTAGCTCACATGAGACCTCAGAGAACACTGACTAAAATGAGTTGGTGCCAACTTGGTGAAAAATGACTGATCCCAATTGTTTCTGCGGTTTTGAAAATGATTCTGAGATGATAGTTTCATTGAGAAAAACAATAAGAACATGCATGTAGTCTAAAAACCAAACTATCTGCACCAGCAGCAAGAGAGGGATACAGAAGAAAGGGAATTCCATAGAGACGGGAAAGATGAGAGAAAAACCTTGTCAAGAGGAAAGAAGCAGGACCAAATATGGGATGGGAAGATAGCTTGAGCAAAGGTGTGATTGACGCTGGGGGTGCATATGGTGAGTACAGAAGACAAGGAAGGGATCGGGCAAGTCAGATGTGCAAAGAGAAAACAAGTCTGGAGAATGGTATGAGCTCAGAATGTGGGGCCTTCAGAATCAGTTTGGTGTTCAAATCATAAGAAAAAGCACAACCAGAAAGGATGTGCTAATGAAGGAAGAAAGATGAAAGAAGTCCTGATATGATGTGTAGCAGAAGTTTCTCCACTCCTGCCCGGCCCCCGCAGTCCCACAGCTGCCTATAAAATAATCATTCAGAGGCTTAATACTAATTGCAAATTCTATGGCCTATTGGCTCAGGCTTTTTGCTGGCTAGTTCTTACAACTTAACTCAACACATAGCTATTAATCTATGTATCACCATGTGTTCCATGGCTTTACCTGTGTCCCATTACATGTTGTTCCTTGGATGGTCGTTTGGCATCTCTCTCTACTCTCTCTTTTCCTTTCTCTGTCTCTCTTGGCTTTTCCTGCCTGGCTTCATTTTGCCTTGACATATGCCAATGCAGCTTTATTTATCAACCAGTCAGAACAACACATATTCACAGTGTGCAGAAAGATATCCCACAGCAATGATGGATTTGGAGGGGCGCAGGTAGGAGGACCAGTTAGGACTTCTGCCATCACATGTATGATGTATGCTGAGGCTGTGCATCTGAGGAGCAAGGGACCACTTTCAATGGGAGCCTGAAGCAAGGTCTGATAACAATACAGTAGAAGAGGGAGAAGAGGAGGATGAAGAGGAGAAGGTGAAAAGAAAGAGGAGAGGAAGAGAAAAAGAAGGGAGAAGAGAAAAGGAAGAAGAAGGAGAATAAGGAGAATAAGGAGGAGGAGGAGGGGAAGGGAAAGGGGAGGGAGAGGAGGGAGAGGGAGAAGAAGGAGAAGGAGGAGGAGGAGGAGGAGGAGGAGGAGGAGGAGGAGGAGGAGAAGGAGAAGAAGAAGAAGAAGAAGAAGAAGAAGAAGAAGAAGAAGAAGAAGAAGAAGAAGAAGAAGAAGAAGAAGAAGAAGAAGAAGAAGAGCTGAAAGAAATTCAAGCCCCACCTTGAGGAAATTATTTTTCCAAATTAATTGTCCCCCCGAAACAGGCTGCTCTCTTTCCGTCATTCCAAAGTGTGCATCCTTGTAGCTTTATCTCTGTGACTGGGATCAAGCCTCACTTCCTTGTCATTGGCTGGACAGTTGATACTATCTCTCTCACTGCTATTGACTACAGATTTATCCCAGAGCTTGCACACCATTTCAGGGATTGTATGAGGTCAGTTCTTGGAGATAAGAAGTTAGGTTTGCTTAGTGAAAATGTAGGGGATATTTCAAATGAAGAGTTTAGAGATCCCATAACAAAATTATCTTGTTTTAAACCTAGTACAGGAATGATGCATTCTGAAAGTCAACCTCAGGAACTTTGAAAGTGCTTTTCAAGAAAGTTTAAGAAAAAATCTAGAATTGAATTATCTCATAGTTTAATTGGATTTTATTTTTTAACCCACATAGTAATGGGGCATAACTGGTGGTATTCATTATTTAATAAAATAGGGTTTAAAGTCCAGGAGTTTCTGCTTGTTTGAAGTTTTGTTGTGAGGTGGTTATGAAAAATGAACATTTTAAAGATTGATTGCTAGTAGAATTTAAGGCTGAATGGATATAGATGTTGCTCATTGCTGACATTTGTGGCAGAAGATCAGATTTCATTTCCTGCCTTAAGTGCTGAAAAAACTAACAAATTGTCGGGAAATGTATACTTGTATAAAATGTGTACAAGTCTTTTCTGAATCCCAAGTGATATCCTGCCTAGAATATTCACATTGCCCTTTTATCTATTAGATTAGTTTTATGTCTATGGGAGTTTTACCTGCTTGCATGTATGTGTACCACATGCATGCCTGGTGCCCACAGAGTCTAGAAGAGTGCACCATATCGTCTGGAACTGACATCACAAATGTAAGCCACCATATGAGTGTGAACCCAGGTTCTCTTCAAGAGCAACCCATGCTCTTAGTTACTGAGCTGTAGTGGATAGCTGTTCCAGCTTTGACCTGAAGTACTACCCCCAGTGAGGCTTCTGGTAACTGTCATGCCTACCTATGACCCACCCCAGAGGTGGGGCTGAGAGGGGAGCACTTAAGACCTGAGATCCAGACGTGCTGGCTCTCTTGGTTCCTGGTGATCCTGGATGCTGGATGGTAGACTGAACAGAGTTCTCCAGAGAACATTACTGGACTGCACCTCAACTCTCCTGGATCCTGTAACCAACCCCTTTATTAGCTGTAAGTTGTCCCCCAAAATAAACATCATTTTTAACTATGTGGAGTTGCCTTAACAATTCCTCCAATACTGAGCCATCTCTCTATCCCCTCACATAGGACTTCATAGAGAAATGGATTCCATACTGCATGGGAAATACAAATGGTTTTAACCCACTCTCTAATACCTACTTCTGGTTACACTGACCCTTTCTAAACATGTAGCATTGAGAGTGTGGCGTCTCACTTCTCACCTCATGTGTGTGTATGAACAGTGTGTTTACTGAATTTTTGACATGCCAAGTCCTTAGACTAAAAAGCAACCAAGCAGCAGTGGTAACAGCAGCAAAAGCTGAGTGAACAGAGAAGGACCTCTCTCTGGACAGTGACTTGAGGGACATTGTCTGTACCTTTCAGACCCAGTGGAGCTTTCTGCCTTTGAGGGAGCTTGCACTACTAGATGAGTAATTGTGTTAGAAATTGTGTTAGAAAGACTTTAATGTAAGTGTTAGAAAGTTTAAACTTGGGAATAATTACATCATCTATGGATAGAGAGGTTTTGTGAAAATTGTTCTTCATCAAATGCTGGATGAAGCAGGTTAGACAATCATTATGCCACTTTGCTGTTAGGGAACTTGAACCCTGGGAGCTGAGTGATTTGGTCAGTATACCAGTCAGAGTAGGGGGAGAAGACTTGGCTGGATGACTCCTTATTCATCTTTTCCTGTTGAGCTGCTCTAGAGGTTGGAATTGGGAGCAATGTCAAGCTGTACCCCCATTTCCTGACTCATGCTCCATCAGAGACGTGAAAACAGCCCTTAGGAGATGACGTCATTCCTTTTCAGGCAAAGCATGTACCTTTTCCAGCAGTGCAGGGACTCACTCAATGTTTCCTAAAGTAACGGTATAATATATACTGGAACAGGTCGACTTTACTTCTCTGTGGATTGGCCAAAGGGGTATGTGAGGCTGTGAATGTTATTATTTCCTGAATTTGTCTTTGACTAGCCTCCTCTAACTGTACCACAAAACTAAGATCTTTCTATCTTTCAGTTAGATCTCAGACTTGGCAACAGCCATTTAGGTACACTTGGAACATGAGTTCCTGAAACTCTCTGAGACAGTCATCTTTGTTTCACTAGCCAGTGGATTGGAACTGGAGGAGAGCAATGGGAAAAGCTTAGCAAGTTGTATCTGTGCCTTAGTGCCCACTTGCCGAATCCATACTTCAGGATTTCATGCTGTCCATCCTGATGATGGCTTTATAGGGGGAGATTCAGATATATCTTCTTAATACTGATACTGCACTAATAAAGAATAAATGACCCTTTTATTTTAATGCAGTCTGTTGTGATCATATCTACCCTATCATCTTTTTTAAAAAATCACCTTCCAATATTGATGACTCCTTTCCAATTAGTCCCTGTCCTACTTTAATGGATTTTTCTCCCCTCCTGCCTCCCTCCCTCCCTCCCCATTCCTCTCTCCCTATTTCCTCTCCCTCCCTCCACCCCTCCCTCCCTCCTTCCTCTCCCTCTCTCCTCTCCCTCCCTCCCTTCTCTCCCTTCCTCCCTCCTTTCCCTCTCTCCTCTCCCTCCCCTGCCTCCCTTCCTCTTCTCCTTCTCCCCCTCCCTTCTTCCCTTCTCTCCCTCTCTCCTCTCCCTCCTCTGCCTCTCTCCCCTCCTTTCCTCCTTCCCTCCTTCCCTCCCTTCCTCCCTCCCTCCCTCCCTCCCTCCCTCTCTCCCTCCCTCCTTTCCTTCTCTCACTCTCTTTGTGTGCAGGTTCTGGGCAGGCAGCCCTGGCTGCTGTGTATCCATGATTGCGGTGGCTGTATCCTATCCAGAGGCACCATTTTATAGCACTCTTCCTATCTTCTAGCTCTTGTAAGCATTCTTCCCCTCTTCTGTGTGATCCACGGGCCTTGGAGGAGATATTATAGATGCCCTGTTTAGGACTGAGCACTCAATAGTCATTTATTCTCAGAACTGTGACCAGCTACGACAAATGCAAACTTACTGTTAGACATCTACCTCCTACCGAAAGCCAAGGTCATAATATTTGTTATTCGTCTTTGGGCTCTGAATATCTTTCCTTTTTACTTCTGCAGCCTAACCTTTGTCATCCATGGCATTTTCACCAGCCCCAGCTCTTTCCTGGCTTTTGTTACAGTTCCCTGGTATTCTTCACATGGGTCATTGCTCTTCTATCTCACTCTTTGTGAGATGTTCCTCTTTCCATTTTTATAAGGCTATTTGGAAACCTGAGCCTTTCAGAAAGTTCTCTCTGGAGAAGACCAGTCCCCCACTTCTCTCTCTCTCTCTCTCTCTCTCTCTCTCTCTCTCTCTCTCTCTCTCTCTGTGTGTGTGTGTGTGTGTGTGTGTGTGTGTGTGTGTGCCTTCAGTTGTATCTTAATTGATGACTCCACCACTCCCCACTGGCTAGTTCTAATAGAATCACCAATGGGTATACAACTGAAGGCACATACATACATGTGTGCAGAACCCCCCCCCCCACACACCTCCTGCCACTCACACCTGAGGTTATAATGACATTATTTATAGTCTTTGTCTTTTTAAAGACATGGTGTTTCTAATTAGAACTTCCAAGTATGGCACCATGCTTGTCTCCCATCTTTTCCCAGTATAATCTGTCTTAGTCACATTGTATTTCTATAGCATAATAATACCATATTATGGCTAACTTCTAAATAATAGAAGCCAATTTCTCATATCTCTGGAAACTGGAAGGTCCAAGGTCAAGATGCTACAAGATTCAGAGTCTGCTTGGGTTTGCTCTCTGCTCTTGGGATTGTGCCTCATGACTGTGTCCTTGGAGGAGGGGGAATTCGGAAGAACAGAGGGTCTAGTTTTGTCTCCTCAGCTCCTCTGTAAGTACAGATCCCACGCATGATGAGGGATCCTTACATACTGAAGACCTCCCGAAGGCTTACAGTGTTATATCAGGACTTAACATTCAGCATGGGTTTTGGACACAAACACTCAGCTCCAAGATGATGTGCGTTTTCTTCTAGAGTTCCCGCCATAGCTTCCTTTTACCAGAATTGTGATTGTGCAACCCTTCTCATTTTTCCCATAGTGTAGTATTAATAACATGCAAATACTGGGTTAAAAGTCAAGTCCATACCTACACTCCAGGTCACTCAGGGCAAATGGTGAGAAAGAGCGATGTCGTGGGCACCCCATATTTAGGACAGCGCTTGGTAGATTGTCCATCTTTGGTTTCTTAGTGGTTATCATATTCATTGTTAACACCGACACCACACTTCTGAGGATAAATTATTGTTAGTGCAAGCCAAGAACTAACAATCGTTAAAGAAGCACCAGCAGGATCATTTTTTAACTCTGGCAATGTGTTTATAAGATTTATTAAGAAAATATTATTCATTCCTTCCATTGATTCATTAAAAGCAGATTGATTAGTTTTATTCTTTGACAATTTTTCTTAGGTCTTCTGATTACTTTCTCTCCTGGCTTCTTCCTCTCTTTCTACCTGTCCCTTTCCAGATTCATGACTTACTCAGTTTAATTAGGGCCATCTGTGTGAATATTAGAGTGGAATTATTCTTCAGAGCTTGGTGGGGGTCACCAGTGGGTATACAATGAACCCCCATCCCTGAATCTATCAGTACCATTGCTTCAATTTTTTGTATATAACAGAATAAGGATCCTTACCAACATTTAAAAAGTACTCCATAAATGTATGTCACAAAAGTGTGTTACTTAGGAAATGGATGAACTATTCAGTGAACACCAAAACTCCCATTGTTACAAATGAGAACCACGCCCCTCAAACACAGAGAAAACAATTTTTAAGTTGGTTAGAATTTTGAATAAGGAGAAGCCTCTGCCTTAGCTAGTCAACATAGAGTAAACGACTCTACCATGATGATGGGGTAGAATTATCCAAGAATGACGGTGTGAGTCTAGTATTCCATTTGAAATATATAGTGGGAAGTCATATTGAAATCCTAGTCAAAGGGAAAGAATGCTGGGTGATTAGACCATTCTCTTCTGATTAAAGTTGACCTAGAATAAACTTATTGCTCATTTATTTCTGTCAAAGGCAAGTCAGGGCTTAGCGGGATTCCTGTGCTGCTGAAGTCACCTCTCACTGTGTTCTTATTTGGCATAGATCAGGTACTTTCCTGGGCTACAGAGGTGAACAAGACATACAAAGTCGCTGCCACCATGGACCTTAAAGACAAGAGCTATTAAGCAAAGGAACAGTCAGGAAGACAATTTCACACAGTGCTGAGAACTATGAAGAAAAAAAAAGAAAAAAAGATAATTTTAGCACTTAGCACAGTACTAAGAAGGGAGAAAAGAGAGAAAATAGGTACTTAGGAGTGAGAGAGGGATGGTGGGAAGGTTCTGGTCTGGAGGAAAGTACTTTGAGATGAAACTAGGTAACATAGTTCATCCCATGTGGGTAGGGATACAAGAAGCCCAGTAACATGCTACACTGATTTCTCTGGCTTCTTAATGGTGGATATTCTAGAAGGGGTTGGGTGGATGTAAGGAGACCTAGTCAGAATACGGTGCAGAAGGAGGAGGATGGTGGCGTGGATGAGAATGGAGTAAGTGGGGGATGGAGAGAAGAGAACAGATGTAAGGTGTGTTTTGCTGGCCTCATAGGCAGGATGTTGACTAGACACAGTTATGTGTAGTGGCAAGATAGAGGGATGCTAGTTGAGGTAGAGCTTTTTATTGCTGTTACAGAGGGTAGAGCCATTTATTGAGTTTTTGGGTTTGTTTTGAAGTAAGAAGATGGAAAGAGCAGAAGGAATGAGAAAAAATCAAACCTTGTAAAGCTTTATGTGACACTCACATGATATTACTGAACAGGCAGCCAGAGAAGAGTCAAAACAAGAGATATGTTTGAGAACATCCACATATCTGTGGCATTTATATTATGGAATAGGATATAAACAAGAAAGAGGAAAAAAGATGACTTGGGGAAAGGTGTGGAGCTGCCAGTTAAATAGATGAGCAGAGAAAGGAGAGGCTGTCAAAAATGTTAGAAAGAGAACAGAGGAGAACATGGCAAATAAAGAAGATAATTTACTGGTAAATCCAGAGAAGAGAACCTTCAGGGAGATGGTTTCCCACCCTGTCAAGTCCTGCTGGGTGATCATGATGCTAAAGCTGATTCTAGCAAATGTTGGAAATGGTGTATGAGAGAAGGATCCCTTATAAACTGCTGGCATAAATGTAAGAAGGGCAACCTTTATGGAAATCGGAATGAAATTCCTGAAAAAGAAATAAAAATATAGCAGTGATGTGCTCTAACTAAACCACTATAATCTAGGTCAGCATGCTGTGGACATGATTTCACATCCATGTTTTCCCTTTGTAGCACTGTTTGTTCACAATAGTCAAGATATGGTCCCAGCCTAGCTACCCATTAACACATGATTAGACAAAGAAATCTAACACACACAGTGAAGTTTTATTCAGCTTCAAAGAGGAATGAAGTTATGTTATTTGTATGAAAATGGATGGAACTGGGGATCAGATCTTCTCATCAAGAAAAATGAGCTGGATTGAAGAGGAAAACCATCATGTATTTTCTCTCATAAGTGACACAAAAGCATTAGGGACCAGTGGGAGGGCAGGGGAGGGCAGTGGGGAGGAGCAAACATGAGCTGAGTATAATGATATGCAAGTGAGTGGACAGGGTAGAGAAACTTGGTGAGGAAGTAGTGAACAGAACGGGAGGGAGCAGGTGGAGGCTGAGCTTGCCTTTATCATTTTAAGAAGTGATAAGGGTCAAAGAAAAGGGAGGACCTCTCTGGTGATGTGAGACAAGTGTAAGTGAAAAATTTCAGATGATCCTGAGCGGAATGTAGGCTGTCGTGCAGTATATTTAAAGCTGTTTATAGTCTATTTAGTACATATTTACCATTTCAGTTTAAATTAAAAGCTATCTGCAAATGAAACCAGAGGTCATCTGGTTTACCTTCATCCTTGGCAGAGATTGAGGTCCAAAGGATCTTAATAGCCCAAGAAAGGACCTAGGACCTGGGTTCCAACATAAGAACAAGAGCTTTTGGGTTACATAGACCTGGATTGAAAGGCTCCTTTTGCTATTTAGAAAATGTGAAGCCATGGGAGGGTTGTTATACAGGTCTGCTTTCCAATCTGTGAAAGGAAATTATAACCAAGTGATCTTACAGTTACTTCGAGACAGAGAAGGGGTTGCAGATTGATTAGCAAGGCACGGTAGCTAGAGCCCTCCTGATTAGTGATGACTCTCATGCCCCAAGACCCTGAATGAGTCAATAGTACACTCTGGAGACAAGGTGAAGAGATTTGTAATGCATAATGGTCATCACACTTTCTGTTCTTACTGTTAGCTTTTGGGTAGACCAAGGATCTTACTTCATCCAGTTGGAATTATTATTGAGGTAATTGTTGACTTGCAAAATGTTATAACAAAAATGGAGAGAGAACTTTTGTATAACTCCCCCACCATGGCATCATTTTAAAATGTCATCTAATATCACTTGATAATTTGGTATGCTAAACATGAACTTATTGTAGCTAAAAGCAATTAAAACATCAGAATCTTCAATCTATATTACCTCAACTCAAAGATTCTGAAGTTCCCAAATTACATCATTACTCATACAGAAATATATACAGTATGTACTTCAATTCCCCGCTCTCAAATTGTTATTAATTTTACATAATTTGGAGCTAA
The DNA here is from genome assembly GCF_903995425.1 of Onychomys torridus. Classification (NCBI taxonomy): domain Eukaryota; kingdom Metazoa; phylum Chordata; class Mammalia; order Rodentia; family Cricetidae; genus Onychomys; species Onychomys torridus. The sequence continues at coordinate 9,640,577 of NC_050462.1, read as the reverse complement.
AGCAACATCCTGACTTGAGCATCAGAGGGGACCATTAGATTAATGGATGGAGTGCACCTGACCTTGGCCATGGTACTGAACTTTTAAATTCTAGGGCTATTTGGAAGTTGGGGCAAAAGAATCCATCTGCTAATGCATAAGAATATCTTGGATGAATTAGATGCCTTGCAGTGGTCTCTCTTGCCTTTGTTCCTAATGAACTCCCAAGTCTCCTTGGTTCCCTTTGCTCCACTTCAGAAGCTTCTCAATCCTTTACACACAATCCCATCTCATCTTTGCCATTATTCTAATCCTGTTCCTTCCATCTCTCATGTTGCTGGCTTTATCTCTGCTTCATTCCTTCCTTGGTTTACCTGCTAATGTTCACACAGACTTACCCTCTGCCCTCTTCTCTCTTACTCTCTGTCTGACTTTTATTGTTTAAATCAAGTTTAGCAGAGTCTTTTAGGGAAATCTTCCACACCTCCCAGATAGGATTACCCTGTGGTGATACTACAGCTCCCTACCCAACTTGTTCCCTTTGCATCCTGGTCCTCTGCTGCATAGTGCATCGTCTAATGTCTGTTCCCCAGGACATGGGGTGGGGACTGGGAGAGAACGGCCTTGTTCATTATGTGATATTTATCATAGTGCTTGCCATTGGGTGGGTATTCAATAAATTACCTATTACATGAGTGAATGAATAAATTAAATAAACATGCACTTAGCTTTTGGTGAGAAAATACTATGCAGATCAGGTAGAATTGTGGATGGCATTTCTTTTAGTATATGACTCATCTAGATTCAAGGCTGTTGAGTGTTTAAAAATATACCTTTTTTAAAATGTTTAAAAATGTAGGGTGGTTTGGTGTTTCTTTTTTTCCCCCTGTCTCTCTTTTGTTTTCCTGTTGGAATCTCTGTGTAATTATATCTTGTAAAGTACCTCAAACAGTGGCCAAGATGGCTCCAGAAAGGAAGACAACCCAGAAATAGAGATGAATGTTTGCATTGGTGCAGCGAAGAATTGTGAACGTGATGCTGTCTTCAGAGGCGTCGAGGTATCTCAGGACAATATATTGCTCTGCCTCATTTTGGTTCAACTGGTATAAGTGTCCCACTTTTAGGCCAGGGTTATATATGCTACACACATATGGATGCCAAGTTCGAGGCCCTCACTCCAGATACGAGGCTGAGATAAATAAAATGTTAACTAGTACTGCCTGCTGTGGGACAAAAGCAGCTTTTGTCTCTAAATTATGTTTCCCTTTGGAGACAGACCCTGCTTGGGCACATTGTTCCTGCTTCCTAGTGCTTCTGGCTGTTGCAGGACGAGCCCTTGAAGGCCAGCTTTCTGCCGCTCTCAGTACTTCAGTTTGGAGGAAATTTCAGAGAACCATTTGCCTTGTTTTTTTCCTAGTCACTTAGAGGGTGTATTGACCCTCACGGAGTTCAGGCCAGAAGGTCCCAGATAACAGTGGTTCCTATGCTAGAATTATTGTTAGCACATCCAGGTAAACACTATAAAAATGCAGATTCTAGAACTTTGTACTCTGTCAGTAAGTTTGGGATAGAACCTGAAATCAGATTTTTTGTTGTTTGTTTGTTTGTTTGTTTGAAGAGATATTGATGTGTATCCAAGTTTGGAGACTGCTTTTCTGGGATTCCATTGCTTGGAGACCTTTGTGCCTATCGCTGCCTTTAGGCTTAATTCTCTTCACACACACACGGTTATTTATGCTCTCATTTCTCCAAATGTGTGTTGCTTCAGCCCATGACCTCAGCCAGGCTCCCTCTTAATCCAACCCACTTATTATAGGTTCTTGAATGTTCCACAGGCTCCTGAACTTTTATGTGTGACTGAGCAAAGGTTGCCTCCCCCGTGCTGTGGGTAATTTTCCCTTGTCTCTTGGACTTCTCTGGAGTCTTGACTGGGTTGGGTTTTCTTGCCTCATCTGGGTTCTCTTTGTGTCTTTCTCTCTTGCATTAGTTACTTTTATGGCTTTTGTGAGAAAATTCCTAAAAGAAGCAGCTTGGGGGGAGGGAGGGTATATTTTGTTGCAAGCTACAGTCCGTGGTGGCCGAAAAGCTTGGAGGCAGGAGTGTGAGACAGATGGTCATAATGTGTCTGGATGCCGGAGAAAGAGAGATGAATATATGTTCAGCTAACTTCCTCCTTTTATTCCTTTGTGGACCCCAGGCCATGGGATGGTCTGCCCACATTCAGGGTAGGCATGCTGTCTTCAGTTAAACCCTTCTGGAAACACCATCATAGACACACCCAGAGGTGTGTTTCCATGGTCACTGTTAAACCCAGTTAAGCTGGCAATGAGGTTGAACTGTCACAACCTTCCCTTTCCTTTCACACTTACCACACAGCATTGATTTGCTGGGCCCTGCAGGTGCTACATAGTTACAATCTGAGTGCGGTGATTGTTTACTCTTCTGTCTTCCTTACTATAGTATGAGCTCCTGTAAGGGAGACTGGTGTCTCTGTCACTTTCTGGTACATGGAGAAAGTTAAGCAAATCATAGTTAAATGAACCAATGAACGAATTAATAGTTAATAATGAAAACTAAATAACATTATCCTTTGAATAGGAACTACAATAGCAGTTACTGCTGTTCTGAATTGGAGAAAATTTCTCTCTTCCAACAGACACAGATTTTACTAGAAAAAAAATGACTTGAGTCATTTTCAATACTTGATACTTTGAATATTAGAAAAACTGATATGTGTAAGCAAATTATCTTATGTGTATCTTTTAAGTGTTTTGGGTTAGCATGATAGGCAACAATCATGTGTAGTAGATTCTAAAAATATAGAGGACATGCAAGGTAGAGCCCCTCCTGTTCCAGCCTCTAGACAACAGGCTCCAATGAAGAGGCAATCTTAGTGTGAGTTTTACCATTTTTTTTCAAAGACAGATGGTAATATATGCTATGTGGTATTCTGCTCCTCGCCTTTTACTTAATATGTGTCTTGGCAAACATCTTACACGAAGGAGTGCGCAAGAACTTCTTTTTTCTTGGCCTCTTCTACAGCTCCCAAGTCTCCTGCTCTAGGGTATATCTAATTCATTCTGTGAGTTCCTTACTGATGGTTTTGCAGGTTGCTATTTCAGATTTGAAATGAGTTAGTTTCCTCACCCATGTCATTTTGTACATGCTTGTGAATATGTAGGAAAATTTCCAGTGCTAAATTTGCTAAGTTGCTGGATACATGCATGCCTTATCATATCGCCAACATGCAAGATATAGAGAGTGTATTGATTATCCTGTTAGATGTCATTGCAAACCTATGATATCTGATGGTCCGTGTTGGCTCTGGCCACCCAGCACACCGTCTTTCAGGCTCTGCAGTGTGTTATGTGGTGCATGACTTTCATAGGAAAACATAAAGAAGGCTCTGTTTATCCCCTATATAAAGGGCATTGACAGAACAAAAAAAGAGTTCTGTCCAAGCAGGAGCACAGATGACTCAAAGGCAGCTGCATCACTGAAAAGTCCCACTCTAGCATGGCTGACTCACAAGCAGCTGCATTGTCTAGCATTTCCAACCCCTGGTCAACCTTTCACTGCTTCTAACTCTGGCCTCCCCAAGGCCATGTGCAGCAGGGCAGAAGGGCGGGTGGGAGGACTCTCAGGTGAAGATCTTGTGATTCCTCTGCTCTCCAAACAGGGCATGTTAACGGTTTCATTAAATTAAGTAGACTGATCAGCTGTGTTTTCCTGCTTATTTTCTTATCAAGGACTAGAGGTCATCACAACCTCTCTGCTCATGACGAAGGTGCTTATGTGAAGCCTTTAGGGAATAGTCACACCATATTCTGTTATGTGGATTTGTTTACAATGAATTGAAGGTATTTAAAGACAATTTAAACTCTAAAAGCTGTGCAACCATTCAGGCTGCCTTTTCAGATTTCCAGTATTTATAAATTGAACTCACAGTCTAGTTTGAGATATTTAATCAGGAGCCAGTAAAATAACTGATAAAATGTGAAGATTTTCTCTGTGGAATTTCATCAGTCTTTTCTCCATTGATCCTTGAGGAGAAAATAGTCCCTATGTGTCATTAAGGAATCTGAACCCAGAAACAATAACAAAGTTGCATGGTGACTGAAACAGCGGCCTCTGTGGCCAGCTGGTCAAACCTACTAAACAGAATTGTTCTGTTTCTATTATGTTAAGGGATCATGTCTCAGAGCTGAGCAACAGACAGACATTGTAGTTGAAATACCTAACAAGATGATTAACTTTCACTTTAGCCTGTAAACTATCAGAATTAAACATCATGGGAACTGTGTTTTAAATATGTGGCATTCTTTCATTTTGTTTTTATTTTTATTATTCTCTTATACATTATCTACCACCCACAGTGTCCCTTTCCTCCCCTCTCCTCCAGGCTCCCTCCCCTCTCCTCCAGGTCCATGCCTGGTAAAGAGCAGGCCTCCCACCAACATCAACCAAACACGACATAATATGCTACAATATGACCAGGTACATACCATTGTGGTGACATATAGTTTATCCCAGTAAAGCTTACCTGGGGATCAGAGTACAGAGCCAGCCACTAAATTAGACATAGAGGTCGGGCAGTGGTTGCACACACCTTTAATCCTATCACTCAGGAGGCAGAGATCCTCCTGATCTCTGTGAGTTCAAAACCACACTGGACTGCATGAGAGAAACAGAAACAGGCAGTGGTGACACATGCCTTTAATCTCAGGAAGTAATATGACAGGACATCAAAAGGTATATAAGGTGTGAGGAAACAGGAATTCACTCTCTTGAGGCTGAGGATTTCATAAAGGAAGCTAGTGGCTGGCTGTTCTGCTTCTCTGAACTTTCAGCTTTCACCCCTTGTGATAGGATGGAACATCCTTTGGGTATATGCTCAAGAGTGGGTCTTGAGGTAGATGGATTCCCAATTTTCTGAGAAACCACCATATTGATTCCCAAAGTGGCTGTGCAAGTTTGCACTCCTACCAGCAGTGGAGGAATGTTCCCCTTGCTCCACACCCTCACCAGCATGAGCTGTCACTTGTGTTTATTTCTTAGCCATACAGATGTAAGATTGAATCTCAAAGTAATTTTGGTTTGCATTTGCCTGGTGTCCAAGGATCTTGAACATTTCTATAAGTGTTTCTCAACCATTTAAGGTTCCTCTTTTGAGAATTCTGTTTAGATCTGTCCCCCATTTTTAATTGGATTATTTGGTTTTCTGACATCTATTTTCTTGAGTTCTTTAGCTGTTTTGCCCTATTGACAGTGTCCTTTGTCTTACAGAAGCTTTTGAGTTTCATGGGGTCTCTATTTATTAATTGTTGATCCTAGTGCCTGCACCATTGGTGTTCTATTCAAGAAGTTGTCTTCTGTGCCAGTGAGTTCAAGGCTACTCCCTACTTTCTCTTCTGTCAGGTTCAGTATAACTGGATTTATGTTGAGGTCTTTGATCTACTTGGACCTGAGTTTTGTGCAGGGCAACAGATATGGATCTATTTGCATTCTTCTACATGCTGATATCCAGTTGGACTAGCACCATTTGTTGAAGATGCTTTATTTTTTCCACTGTATATTTCTGGCTTCTTTATCAAAAATCAAGTGTCCATAGGTGTGTGGATTTATGTCTGGATATTCAGCTTGATTCCATTGATCAACATATCTGTATTTATGCCAATACCATGTGGTTTTTATTACTATAGCTCTGAAGTACAGCTTGAAATCAGGGACAGTGATACCTCCAGAAGTTCTTTTATTGTACAGGATTGTTTTAGCTATACCGAGCTTTTGTTTTCCATATGAAGTTGAGTATTGTTCTTTCAAGGTCTGTAAAGAATTGTGTTGGAATTTTGATGAGGACTGCACTGAATCTGTAGATTGCTTTTGGTGGTGTGGCCATTTTTATTATGCTAATCCTACCAATCCATGTACATGGGAGATCATTTTATCTTCTGATATTTTCTTCAATTTCCTTCTTCAAAGACTTGAAGTTTTTTAATCATACAGGTCTTTCCCTCACTTGGTTAAAGTTACCCCGAGCTATTTTCTATTATTTGTTGCTATTGTGAATGGTGCTGTTTTCCTGATTTCTTTCCCAACCTGTTTGTCATTTTTATATAGAAGGGCTACTGATTTTTTTTTTTTTTTTTTTTTTTTTTTAGTTAATCTTGCATCCAGCTACTTCGATGAAGGTGTTTATCAGGTGTGGGAGTTCCCTGGTGGAATTTTGAAGGTCACTTATGTATACTATCATATTATCTGCAAATAGCAATACTTTACCTTCTTCCTTTCCAATTTATATTCCCCAATCTCCTTCACTTGTCTTATTGCTCTAGATAGAACTTAAAGTATTATACTGAATAGATATGAAGAGAGTGGACAGTCTTGTCTTACTCCTGATTTTAGTTAAACTGCTTCAAGTTTCTCTCCATTTAATTTGATGTTGGCTATAGGCTTGCTATAAATTGCCTTTATTTAGATATGTGCCTTATATCCCTATCTCTCTAAGACTTTTATCATGAAGAGGTGTTGGATGTTGTCAAAGGCCTTTTCAGCATCTAGTGAGATGATCATGTGTCTTTTTTTCTTGCAATTTGTTTACATGGTGGATTATATTGACAGAGTTTCTTATGTTGAACCATCCTTGCATCTCTGAGATGAAACCCACTTGATCATGGTGGATGATCTTTTTGATGTGTTCCTGGATTCAGTTTATAAGTATTTGTTGAGTATTTTTGCATCAATGTTCATGGGTGAAATCGGTATGTAATTCTATTTCTTGATTGAATCTTTGTGTGATTTAGGTATCAGGGTGACTGTGGCCTCATAAAATGAATTTGGCAATTTTGCTTCTGTTTCTATTTTGTGGAATAATTTGAGGAGTATTGGTATGATCTCTTTCTGTGCTAAAACTGTCTGGACCTAGGCTTTTTTTGGTTGGGAGATTTTTAATGACTCTATTTCCTTAGGGGTTAAATGTCTATTTAAATTGTTTATCTAATCTTGGCTTAATTTTGATAAGTGCTATCTATCAAGAAATTTATCTATTTCTTTCAGATTTTCAAATTTTGTGGAGTACAGGTTTTTGAAGTATGACCTAATGTTTCTTTGGATTTCCTTGGTATCTGTTGTTATGTTCCCCTTTCCTTTCTGATTTTGTTAATCTGGATATTCTCTCTCTGCTTTTTTAGTTAGTTTGGATCAGGGTTTGTCCATCTTGTTGATTTTCTCAAAAAAACAACTATTTGTTTCATTGATTCTTTGTATTGTTCTCTTTATTTCTGTTTTATTGATTTCGGCCCTCAGTTTGATTATTTTCTGCTGTCGATTCCTCTTGAGTGTATTTGTTTCTTTTAATTCTAGGACTTTCAGGTGTGCTGTTAAGTTGCTAGTATGAGATCTCTTCAATTTCTTTATGTAGGCACTTATTGCGATGAACTTTCCCATAAATTTCATTGTATCCCATAAGTTTCAGTATGTTGTATATTTATTTTCAATGAATTCTAGGAAGACTTTAATTTCTTTCTTTATTTATGCCTTGACCCAGTAGTCATTTAGTAGGGAGTTTTTCAGTTTCCGTACATTCATAGGCTTCCTGTTGTTTCTGTTCTTGTTGATATCCATCTTTAATCCATGATAGTCTGATGGGATACAGGGGGTTACTTCAATTTTCCTGTGTCTGTTGAGACTTTCTTTGTGATAGAGTATGTGGTCAATTTTGGAGAATGTTTTGTGAGTTGCTAAGAAGAAGGTATATTCTTTTGTGTTTGGGTGAAATGTTCTGTTGATATCTGTTAGGTTCATTTGATTAATAACATTTGATAGGTCCATTATTTCTCTGTTTAGTTTCTGTCTGGATGACTTGTTCATTGGTGAGAGTGAGGTATTAAAGTCTCCCACTATCAATGTGTGAAGTTTCATGTGTGACTTTAAGCTCTAGTATTGCTTCTTCTTACAAATGTGGGAACCCTTGCATTTGGGGAATTGATGTCAATAATAGAAACATCATCTTGATGGATTTTTCCCTTGATGAGTATGAAATGCCTTTCTCCACCTCTTTTGATTAATTTGGTTTAAAGTATATTTTGTTAGATTCTAGAATAGCTATACCAGCTTGCTTCTTAGGTTGTCCATTTGCTTGGAAAATCTTTTTCCAACCTTTTACTCTGAGATAATGTCTGTCTTTGTTGTTGAAGTTGAAGTGTGCTTCTTGTATACAGCAGAAGGATGGATCCTGTTTTCATATCCATTATATTAGCCTGTGGTTTTTTTTCGTTTGTTTGTTTGCTTTTTATTGAGGAGTTGAGCCCATGGATTGAGAAATATTAATGACCAATGACTGTTAATTCCTGTTATTTTGTTGTTGTTAGTTGTAGTAGTAGTAGCAGCAGTAGTAGTAGTAGAGTGTGTGTGTGTGTGTGTGTGTGTGTGTGTGTGTGTGTGTGTGTGTGTTTGTGTTTCTCCTGTGCATTTTGCTGATGTGAGATTATTTATTGCCTGTATTTTTATGGGTATAATTAACTCTTGGAATAGAGTTTTCCTTCTAGCACATCCTGTAGGGCTGGATTTATGAATAAATATTGTTTAAATTTGGCTTTATCATGGAGTATCTTATTTTCTCCATCTAGATGATTGAAAGTTCTGCTGGATATAGTAGTCTGGGTTGGTATTGTGGTCTCTTAGGGTCTGCAGCACATCTGTCCAAGCCCTTTCTGGGTTTTAGAGTCTCTGTTGAGAAGTCAAGTGTAATTCTAATAGGTCTGCCTTTATATGTTACTTGTCCTTTTCTCTTGCTGCTTTTAATATGCTTTCTTTCCTCTGTATGTTTAGTGTTTTGATTATAATGTGGCGCAGAGACTTTCTTTTCTTACCCAATCTGTTTTATGTTCTGTAATCTTCTTGTACTTTTATAGGCATGTCCTTTAGGTCAAAAAAGTTTTGTTCTATGATTTTGTTAAATATATTTTCTGAGTTTTTGTGCTAGGATTTTTCTTCTCCTTCTATTCTTTTTTTTCCCAAGTTCTCCTTCTATTCTTATTATTCTTAGGTTTGATTTTTCCACAGTGTCCCCAATTCCTAGATGTTTTGTTAGGAGTTTTTTTTATTTAACATCTCTTTGACTAATGAATCTGTTTCTTCTGTCTTATCTTCAATGCCTAAGATTGTCTCTTCCATCTCATCTGGTGATGCTTGCCTCTGTGGATCCTGTTTGCTTACCCAGATTTTCCGTTTCCAGAATCCCCCAGTTTGTGTTTTCTTTTCAGTTTTCATGTCTTGAATAGTTATTTTCACCTGTTTGTTTTTCTTTACTTTCTTGACATTCTTTAAGGGGGTTGTTGATTTCCTCTAATTTTTTGTTTGTCTCTTCCTCAATTTATTTAAGGGGTTTCTTTTTTTATTTCCTGTTTAAGGACCTCTGTCATCTTCATACAGTTGTTTTTAAGGTTGATTCTTGTGTTTCAGCTGTGTTGGAATATCTAGGTCTTGCTGTCATAGGATAGCTGGGCTCTGGTGATGCCATATTGCGCTGACTCTTATTGAATATATTTTCACACTGGCATCTAGGCAACTGAGTTTGGGATGATGGTAGGGAACTTCTGTCCAAGTTGGGGACTGGTGGCTAGCTTGGCCTGTTGTTCTGACTGGTGTGGCCTGCATCTGTTCTCCTGATTGATCTGGCTGGCCTGCACTGGTTCTTCTGAGTGGTTTGGCCTACACCTGAGCAGCAGAAGTCCGCAGGTGTTGGGGGCAGGGATCTGTAGCAGCATGGTCAATGAATTAGGAGGTTGTGGGCTATAGAGTGGGTCTTTGGGAACAGAATTTAGGGAGTGGGGCAGTTTAGCTGACAGGTGGGTTATTCACCTATTCTGACTGGTGTGACCTGCACCCAAGCAGCAGAAATCCATAGGAGTTGGGAGCATTTTTTTCCTTTTAAATAAGATTTCTTTGACCTGAGTACTTTCTTTCTTGCTATTGATAAAGCTTAGGAAATTCAGAACTACAATTTAGAAAAGAAGGAAAATACATCTAATCTTGCCATATAAATGCAGCAATTTCTTTAGTTTTTAAAAATAGTATGATTTAACTTACATGAAATCTTACGCTGTGTAGTCTGTATGGGATCTTGATTTATTTCAACTATGATTATGATATATATTTTTAGGTTTCTAAAATATAAAAAAACTATTTTTAATGGCATATTAATAATCTATGTCATGAATGCGACATAATTTAATTATTATCCTGCCTTGGAATGGTCATGTTTTCAACCTTTAACTCACAAAATATGTCATACTTGACAACCAGTGAATATTGGTCTTTGTATATAATGGCCTTGCTATGTAAAATGAAAGTAGAAATACCACTTCAAAATGTATAAATACTTTAAAATTCTTAATATTCAATACAAAATGCTTCTAACATGACTCTACTAATCTGTTCCTCTGTAATCAGCTATTACATTTCTGATACTGCTGTGCTTTCAAACACTGTTGCTTTTCAAAGCTGTGCATGCTAAAAGTTTTTATTTATTATTAGTGAACTGTAATTTTTTGAGACAGGGTCTCACTATGTAGCCCTGGCTCTCCTGGAAGTTGCTGTGTATAAACCAGGCTGGCCTAAAACTTACAGAGATCTGCCTGCTTCTGCCTCCTGAACTGGGCATTTAGATACTCATCCATGTTTCTTTTCCTTCATACTTTAATAGTATCGTTATTTAAAATGCAGAACTGTAGCTTAGAACTTACGAGTAGGGGCTGTTCTTCTCGAGGACCTTGGTTTGATTCTCAGCACCCACATGGCAGTTCACAACTGACTGTCAGTCCAGTCCCAAGGCATCTGACTCCCTCTTCTGACTTCCAGGAGCACTGTATGCATATGGCACAAAGATGTACATGCAGGCAAGACACACACACACATAAAATAATAAAATTTCAAAACAAAGAAAAAGAACATAAGATGCTTAAAGTGGTCATTCTATAAAGTACCACCTGGTGCTAAATGTGAAGAAGAGGCAAAGTCAATCAAGTAAGAGGGATGTGTGATGCCAGCTGTGGGGGAAGGCTTCATCGGTTAGAAATGGACAGCAATCTGCACAGTGCCTGAGTGAGCCAAGCTGGGAGACTGATGTTCTCGCAGAGGGACCAGCAAGCACAAAGGTCCTTAACGGGAGCATGTCCAGCACCCCCACAGAATCCCAAGACGGTTAAGGTGGGTAGACCTCAGTAGTGAGGAGGGGAGAGCGGAAATCAAGGTCTGAGCGAGAATGATCTGATTCACACTCCATTTTCAGTATTTTAGATTTGACTCTTAGTGATGGAAATACCATTGCAGGGATTCAAGTACACACGTGGCCTGGCATGACTTACTTTGAAAAGAATTATTCTAGGTGCTTAATGAAGGTGCAGATGTCTAAAGGAAAAAGTCCAAGTAGAAGGAAAATCAGAGCAGGGACCCCAAGTGTAATCTGTTTGCCATGTGGGGTAATAGAAGTCATGCCAGTGTGGACAGTAGTGTGTGGGCGCGCCTCGGGGAAGTAAGCCTTACAGTTCCTCAGTTTCTTATTGATAATCTAGTTTTTGCTATTTGTTGAATTAATTGCCCTGGTTTGTAGTTTATCAGAATGTTGCCACTTGGTTATTGCATTGAATTATTTTCATAGAACGTTTTATCTATCTCTATCATTTATATTCCTTTTGAAATGTGTGCATTTTCAATATTAATGGCAGGAGTAATAAACTTAAAATGTATATTTTATATTTATATTGTACATATTAAATCATACATGTATATAAGATATTTTATGTATATATATATATATACATTTTATATATTAAATCAACATAAAAGGATGTGCTTCTTAATTAGGTTGTACTCAGATGGAAGAAATTCTACTATTGACATTAAATCAAATGCATTTTAATTCTCTAGCCTTATTTATAAGAAATCCTGAAAAAGAGCAGTTAGGAATAATTCAGCATCTCAGGGAAGACATCAAGGGTACAGGTTCCTATTGTTTGAAAAGTGATCATTTGACTGTGATCCTCCAGTTTACAAAACTGTTGCCTTTATTCAGACATCAAGTACTGTATTCTAGGCAGGAGGAAGGAAGAAAAGGCCAGCGGCGGTAGACACTGTCCTGTTGGATGTGTTGTTGTTGTTGTTGTTTGAGCGGGGTCAGGAAACATTGTTGCTCTGGCACCTGTAGTAGTCATCATCTGATACTTCCTAGTATCCATATACTAGGATATATCTACTCTCAGTTTCAAGAGTGTCTTGAAACAAGTATGGTGCCATACTACATTCTGCACTTTCCTATTAGGAAGAGGGGACTTAATTAGTCAAGGACAAGTTTGGAACTCCAAATTAAAATAGGGTATTTCTCCTGGAAAAAAAATAGCCACAATGGATTTCCAACAGAAAAATGGGTACAAATAAGCCCAAAAAAAGAAAATTTACACACGTACTAGTCAATATTATCTAAAAATCAGGAAATCTGTGGTATTTTAACACGTAAAATTAAACAACAGTCATTTTCACATCTGTTCATCAGGTTTTTGGTTTAAATAAAAGTGACAGCCTTCAAAGTCAGCAAGCATGCAGTAGCGTGGCCATGGTTAACATCACTAAGGGAATTATAACTTGGTGTAACCTTCCTTGGATCAAGTGAATAATTCATGTATGTCTGCAACGGAATCTCATTGAGGGTTTGTTGGGCATTTCTCTAGTGGCAAGTGAAGCGGAGTGGCTTTGCAGAGGTCTTGTGACCATCTGAATCTCCTCTGTGGTAAGTTGTCTGTTCAGGTCTCTTGCCCATTTCACTACTTAATTGTAGCCATTTCCTGAGAAATATGAAGTTTCTGTTTTCTGGATATAAGCCATTTGCCTAGGGTATGTGTAGCACATATCTATGTAATTTGCTTGGCTTGTTAAAGTGTGCTTACAGTCTTTTCTAATCAGAACATTGATTCTAAAACTGTTTACCCCATACTCTCCCACTCCTTCTACCTCTCCCTCCACCCCTGCCTCTCCCTCTTCCTTTATGGCCCCCCTACATTCCCCCCACCATGTGTATATGTTGCTGGGGACTGAACCTAGGTCCTCATGCATGCTTGAGAAGTCCTCTACCACTAAACTATATCTCCAGTTCTGTCTTTTGTTCATTGCTAATATATTGTGTGTTTTGCGCATGAATTTTTCTATCTTCATGATGGTAATTCATAAGACAGCGCTCTAAAAGATGGATTGGTTTTGCCTTTATGTTTGTGTGAAGGTAAATCATTTAAAAGACTGCCCTCTCTAGTGGCTGCATACAGAATGTCCCTTTGCCACGGTTTCTAAGTGCTGCTGTCTTTTTGAGCTCTCGATCCTGTCTTGCTGGTCTACCTGTCAGTCACTTACTCGTCCCACTCTTTCCTAACTTCTGTATTTAAAAAACACAACTCTGGTTTTAAAACATAATGCCTTTCCTCTTTGATTCCTTCAGTTTAGAGCCCAAGACAGTCTTCCACTTGCCTCTCTCTAGAAATTAGAGCAGATTTCCTGGCCCTATTCAAGTCTAACTACCAATGGTCATATACACATAAATGTCTCACATGTGTGTTCACCACAGGCTAAAGGTAGCATGTCTTTCTCCTTCACCAACAGCACAAAGCCCTAAGTACAGTAGAATTATGGTCTTCCCACTCTTGTGTTTATTATGGTGGTGAGTGCTTCATGTATACCAATTTTCTGACCGTCTCCACACCAGCCATCCCTACTGTTCTGTGCTTTGATAGCAAATAGTTTCATGTTGATTTACATACGTGACTACTACCTTCATTACCTACTGCTTTGGGGACTTGCTCATTCCATCTGGATTCCGTGTGGCCCCCAATAAGCAGCCTCTTCATGAATCCTGCGAGTGCAAAAACTCTCTACCTTACTTTATTGAAAATGCCTCTGCTTTGTGCAGAAACATTAGGATTTCCAAATATAGATTTCTAGAGGTTGTTACTCTTTCTCTTCTCATCACGTATTTTCATAGAAGTTCTGAGAGGTTTTTCAAGGCTTTCTGACATCCTTTGCACTGATGAGACTCCTGTTGATCCAACAATGCATTTTGATTGTAACTGTCTTTTTCCTGGTTATTTAATTACTTCTTTTTTTCTTTGAAGGGGTGTATTATCTGGATCAGGTTTAGAAGTAATGCGCTTTGACTATAGAAAATTCCAGTTCTGAGTATTATCTCCTTCATTTTTTTCAGTTTGGAACTTGTATGTACATAAGTTGAGGATTTGCTTGCTCATGCTTCCTGATGGACATTCATGTTACTTCGTTTTTCTTTGCTGCATTCTGTTACTCTATCCTATCAACTCACTCTCTCAAGCTGGTCTCTTTTAGAAGCCTTGTTCTCTCTGATCCCTGTCCTCAACCTCCGCACTCACTCTCTTAAATGTGTTCAGTTAGAGTATTTTTAATGTATTTACTTATGTATTAAATTTTATTAACATTTATAAAATGAACTTGTCATGGAGCCCAGGATGCTGTTTTAACACATACGTGCAACATTCGCTGGTACAGTCCAGCTTGCTTTTGTCTCCGTGTTCTCTTCATCTCTGCCCAGCCTCTGTCAATCACTATCCAACTTTCAGGTTACATTTTTGATGGTCTCTAGATAGGAGGCAACATGTGGTTCTTGTGTTTCTACCTCTGACCTATTTCACTTGCCATAATGTCCTCTATTTTGCTACATATGACAAGATTCCACTCTTTGAGGTTGAGTGATATTTCCTTGTGAATTTATCCCACATTTGAAACTCATTCTTCCAGTAATGGACACCACAGTTGATTTCATTTCTTAACTATCACAAAGAGTCTCTTTTAAACTTTTCTATTTCTTTAAGTATTGGGATATACCTCATTTTTTTCTGCTAATCTTCCTGGCAATATTTCATTTCCTGATGTTTTGTGCTTCCTGACCAGGCATTGAGTGTCTTCCTTGTTTCTGTGGCTAGAGAATTCTCTTTCTTGCTTTCAATCTTGGCTCTATATTGCTTTCTCTGTTGTATTTGTGTATTTAACTTATCTTATTGTCAATGTCAGCCTCTTCCACTACATCCCCTTTATTCCCCCTTATTTCTGTTTTATTTTCAGTAGCTTTTGTTTCTGTCCTTTGAGTTTATTGTTATTAGAAAAAAAACTTTACACTACGTTGAAAAGTCTATAAGGAAGAGAAATAAAAAAAACCCAGTTCTCCATTATCCTATCATTTGGTGGAGAGGTTGTGTTTACTCTCTGGATATACCCTAAATCTTTATTCATGGGGCTCTCTAATGGCATATATTTAATTTTGTATTCTAATTCTTCTGGTTTATACTTTCCCATGTTTCACAGTAATCTACAGATCACTGCATTCAGAGACTTGTGGTAGACTTTTGAGTTGGCACTCTCTCATGCTGTAGAGTGTGGCTTGTTTTCAGGTTTTCATTGTTATTAACATTTTCTCTCAAACATTGTCTGTTGTAGCTCTTGTGTTATATGCTTAATGTCTCTTGAGGGGGATGTTAAATTAAAACTTCTTATGCAGGTTTGGCCAACTTGACCTCCAAAGTGATTCTTATTTTATGCTGACAGCAGGAATAAATTCACATACCACCATTTATTTAACACCAGCTTGTATGAGAAGGGCTGCGCATTCTGCAAGACTCAGAGCCTTTAGGTAAATGGTTTTGCCTGTTCAGACGGTTTTCATTTTTACCTCTAATTGCAAGTGCTGATATTAGCAAGTCCCACACTATAGAATCGTGATGTTATACACCATTATAGACTTGTTTATTTTAAACATGAAGAATATAATTGCTAAACAGGTAATGGAGTGCTTCAGTTTACAGTAGAAGCTAGTAATGTGTGTAATGTAAGCTCGCCCTGTCTTTCTGGAATACCCATTTAGATCCACTTATGACTCTATCCTCACTCAGGTCTGAGAGAACAGATGTCAAATAAAGCATAGGGTGTGTCCTCAGCCAGTTGGGGGAAACAAATACATCAAATAATTGAATAATTTTAAGGAAATAATAATGAATTGTAAGGTATGTGGTATATACTCTGGGACACAGATATGGAGCAGCTATTTCAGCTCATCAAAGCAGGTGAATTTGGATGGCAGTAAAGTATAGGTACAGAGAAGTTTGTCAACTTTACCAAGACCATAATGAGGCAAGACTGTCTTGGCATAAGTAAGGGCATCTGGATATGAGACCATAGTGGGGAAATTGCAGGGGAGGCAGAGAGGGACAGAGTACAAGAGTTGGTTAGATGGTGTTCTGGTGAGCAATGTGGAGTTCGTGGCTTAGAGAAAGAGGATCTTAAAACATTTAAGAGGGAAACTTGGCAGGACTTTATGAGCAGATGTGGGGCAAGGCTGTGCAGAGATGAGCAGCACATGACTCTGAGGTCTATTCATCTTTTCTTCTCTAGACAGCTGCATTCATCATATTTAAGACAGTAGAGTTTCTGTGTCAGTAGAAGCAATGTGGTGCATACTATATGATAGAAACCCTCATCAGTCATGCGGAGATTAGGAGGTCGTCTAGACATATCTGGAGGTTACTGCCAGGGGCCATGCACATTTCCAGTTTGTAACAGTCCTCCTTTATTTTGGGCAGGGTTTTATTAAGAAGGTTGAGGATGTCAAATTGCATTCAATAAGGTTTAGAAAATCTTAAGTGGAAAAATCAAATGGACATTAGCAAAGTAGAAAGAGAGTTTCCCTGGGTGGTGGAATTCATCAGTACAGAACAAGTCTTGGTGATAGTAATACCTGCTGTTCAAGGGATACTAACCTTTGTCCACATGGTGCTTCACATTCTGATAATATTTAAGCCTTACTCCAGCCCCTACTTTGGGAAACAAAAGCACACAGAGCATAATTATTCATACAAGACCACCAAGTCCAGATGTGTACCAACTCCAAAGACTCACCTCATAACAACCTCCACATAGCACCTGCCTGTGAAGCTAATCGACTATAAGGTATGGTCATGAGGTTTTCTGAGTTTTGCTATCAATGACTGGAGCCATCCATGTGAAATAAAAGGTTTGATCCCTTACACCAATTGTGTTGGAGGAATAGCAGAATGTTACATGAAAGAAAGAAATTAGATAATCTCAGATGCCCTGAGTTTGCAATGGGACGATGAACTATTGAAGCTAAATTCAAAGTAGCCTACATCCCTACTTTTCTTTCAAAAGAATTTTTTCACTAAATAACTGAATGTAAGAAAACAAAATCAATGGCCTGTAATTCTGCCATCAAGGATAGTGAGGCTGAGGGATCATGAGTTTGAGGTCAGCCTGGGTTACATGAAAAGACTTATAAAAATAAACCAGAAATGGTGGTGGCGCACACCTGTAATCCCAGCAATGGAGACACAGAGGGAGCAGATCTTTGTGAGTTCAAGGCCAGTCTGGGCTACAGTGTGAGTTCCAGGACAGGCTCTACAGCTACACAGAAAAATTCTGTCTCAAAGGAAAAACAAATAAATAAATAAATAAACCAGAAATAAACAAAGCAAAATCAATCCCATTGAAGGTTAAATTAAATCTCTTACCTGAAATCAAACCATTGTAGCTAGAAAGCAAAATGAAATATGACCTGTATTAATTCTTAACCAGTGATGTATGTTTGAAAACACAATTACTATCTTCTATGGTATATGATTGAGGATATATTAGGGAAAGTTTTAATCAAACTTTAGAGAGACTATATACATTTTGTATTTGATAAATAAAACTATAGACCTCATACTAAACTGAGAAATTAGACATTGTCTGTGTGTATATATAATGTGTGTGCATATAATTAATTTCCACTTACCTGCCTTTGCTTTTTAGAAACATTAAGCCCATGTTTAAACAAACAAACAAACAAAACATCTTCTAATTGCTTTAGTTTGACAACCCATCATTTGCACATAAATAAGCTTTTGTTTATTTACCAGTCCTCCATTCAAAATGATTATTATTTTTATTGAATAATTCTGCTTGACTTAGAATTCTTATAAAATTAAGGTTTCTGTCTACTTATAGATGTAGAGTAGAAGTTTAGGATTTGGGCTCCATTTTTCAAAATCAGCTTTCTGTGTCCTGCCAATAACTTCATTGCAATCCCCCCATCATCATCTCCCTACTTTTGTTTTCTTTCTCTAATTCCTTCATTTGCTGATTAACCCTAACAGTGGTGACTGAGACCCATGTTAAAAGTAAGATTCCCAAAGTTCTAAACTGGAATGGGAAATGTTACACACCAGATTTTGAGTCATCGTATGTGTTAGCCTTCATGCAAAGAAAGTCAAGCCTTGGGCAAAAGGTCCCATTATCAACACATTCAAGAAGAGCGTGCTCAGGCCTCACTCCTGTCCCAGGTTCTGTGGTGCTCTTCAAGGATGTTCTTCATTAGTTGCTTCCCTCCTACCCTGGTTTGCTTTAGCTGTCAACTTGACCAGACCTAGGCTCATCTGAGAGGAAAATCTCAGTTGAGGAATTGCCAAAATCAGATTGGGTCATGTCTATGGAGTATTATCTTGATTGTTAATTGATGTAGGAGATCCCAGCCCACCGTAGGTGGCACCATCCCTAGAAAGGTGGTCTTGAGCTGTGTAAAAAAGTTATCTGAGCATGAGCTTTTGAGCAAGCCAGCCACCGGTAGCATCCTTCATGGTTCTGCTGTACTTTCCTGACTGTGAGTTCCCTAGTTGGAGGCCATGCTGTGTGGTTTCTGCCCTGACTTCCCTTAACCAGGGACTTTGACCTGTAAGTTTAAAATGAAATGAACTGTGTCCTCCCCACCTTGTTTTTGATCAAAGCATTTTGTTCCAATAGCAGAAAGGAAACCTGAACACCTCCCTTTGGGAACAGAGTACATTTCTCTTCCATTGGATTCAGAGACAGCCATGTGATTTGTCTTGCCCAGTTAAATGTGAGTGATATCACATTTTAGCAGATGCTTTAAGATCCATATGTGCTAACTTCTGACTTTTCTGTCAGCTTGAGCATCTGAATGATGAAGTGAACAGGGCCATTCAGCTGTCTTGCCATGGATAAGTAGTGTAAGCAAGAGCATCTTCACTTTTTTATAAATCACTGAGACTTAAAGGGGTTTTGCTCCAGCAGGACCTTGTCTGCCTCGACTATTATAATAAACATGTATAATATCATAAGATGCATAACTGATGAAAAATTTTTTTGAAGATAAAAAAATGTGTATGCCTCTCCCCTCCTTGCTTCCCTCTCTCTCCCACCCCCCTCTGTGTGTGTGTGTGTGTGTGTTGTGTGTGTGAGTGAAGAGGGCACCATATTTCTTCAAGATAAGAAGGCAGTTGTTAGCCACACAGAGTGCATTCTTGGAAACCAAATCCAAGTCCTCTGCAAGGGCAGTATGTGCTTTTAACTGTTGAGCCATGTCTTCAGCCCTCAGATGAAAATTTCATGACACCATCTAAACACTAGTTGAAAATGATTTGATGACTTAAAATTTTAAAGAACTTTCAAGCATTCACTTGAAGAAAATATACTTCCCGCCCCACCCTGTTCCTACATATGGATCTATTTAACTTACCATATAATAACTTAGTGTTTATAGATCTGCATCTGCTCTGGCAGGTCTTTGATCATAGGGATGCTGTCTCATTTGCTTTTAATCCTGGGAACCTGACACCACGTGTTCTGTTTCATAGGCACTTAACAATGCTGTACAGATGAATGAATGGTACCAGAGTAAAACCTGGCACATAGCAAGTGGTCAGTGAATATTTGGTTATTGACTATGTTAATACTTATGGTTACACAGAGTGCCTTGCTGAAATTTCACCCCTCAGGAGCACTTCAATCCATGTTTCAGGTGCAAAGACTCAGTTGGATATAGATTCTTACACTGTATTTTCTCTGCACCCCAACCTTGACAACCTTATTTAAAGAAGTGCTGCCAGTGGAGTGCTGGCTGGAAGGATGCTGTATTTGCATATTAACTGGTTTGGAGTGGATGCTGAGTTTGCATCTGACCACCTTTCCTCTGGACATTATAATTAGGGGAAATTCCATTGCTGAAGCTTGGCTGCTGCTCAGCTATTGATTCAAAGTTTATTGCCTCACCAGGGATTGTGAAGAGTTTTATTTGGTTCAAAAAGTGCTTAATGCATATTATTCTGAGGTCTTGAAATATTATCAACTTGGGCTTTTTGTGAGCTCTACTTGGTCCAGTAAAGGACCTGCCAGCCCTTATTTGATTTGTTTTTCCTCAGAAACAATTCTGGTATCTGGAAAATTTATATACACAAGGCTGTTGCCATCAGGTTCTTGTTTACTTACTTCTTTATGTGTTTCCTAAATTTAAATGTTCTAAGAGGAGGGTGCCTTCTTACATCTTCGTCCTTTGTCCAAGCAGTTTACCAGATGTCCCAAAGGACCTCCCCACATTCATTTATCCATTCTCCGATGTATATGAAGAGCTTACTCTACTAGACATGCTCTAGGTCTGGTGAATATAATTTTCTTGGAACTCATATTTAATTCATTGGAATAATAGATGAAAACCAAAAAGTGAAGACATTTCAGGTGTCCATAAGTGGTCCAGACAGTTATAAAGACAGGGGAATTGTAATTGTGGTGCTAGGACGGTACTGTGTTACTAAGTGGTATAAGAAAAGGAGAGCCTAGCTGACATTGCATTATCTGAACAGAAACCTAATAGCTTAAAGAAGTGAGGGGAGAGCCGTGAGCACATGGAAAGGAGATGGAGGGGTTCCCAACAGACGAAACAAAAAATACAAAGGCATGAGACTTTCAAGAGTCACATGGTATGGAATAACCCTGGAGTGGGTTCTGCATTCCACTTGGGGCTTTCTGGTCAGGTAATTCAGTTTTTATCTTGATTAAAGCCAGAAACTCCTGTAGTTTGTTTATTTGTTTGTTTTTAACAAAAGCCCATCTTAAAAAGATGGTGTTGGAGTAATAATAGTCTATGGGTGGCCACAACAGGGACAAGGTAACAGGTTAAGAACTTGCTGGAACAATGCCGTCTTCAGGTGAAGGCACTGGTGCACAGTACTCAGAAGTTTGTTCTAAGCGGATGCTCTTCTACCTTTCCCAGCCTGGATCAATGCCATATCTTCCAAGCACTCCTAACAGATAAGTCCACACATACCTGGAGATAGACAGTGTATGTAATTGTTGGGGAAAGGCTCAGTTTGATGGTACTTGTCTAGCACCCAGGAGAGACTCAAGGTTATGCTCCCAACATAGGAAAAATGAAAATATTTTCAAACAGCAACTACATCAGGAGCCAATTTTCTATTATAACAAAGTTTATGTAAATATAATAAAAGAAGCAGGCTAATTAAAACTGTGTCATGGATATTATATATTCACTATAGAAACTATATATGTAGCTTAATAAAAGCATGATAATTGTAGCAAGTGTGTAGAATGATAGACCATATAAAGGAGGAGCATTTCACTCAGGCTTAAAATTGCCAATGAAGGGTCTGGGGAGATGACTCAGTGGTTAAGAGCACTGGCTGCTCCTCCAGAGGACCTCAGTTCAATTCTCAGCACCTACATTGTGGCTTATAGCCATCTGTAACTCTAGTTCCAAAGGATATGATGCCCTCTTTTGGCCTCCACTGGCACCAGGCACATGTCTGATGCACAGAAAAACATGCAGGTAAAATATCCATCCATAAAATAATTTTTCAAATTGCCGATAAATGGCAAAATAATGAAACAGCAAACTGACTCAGGATATTTTATGACTGTTACAAAACTTTTCATTAAATACATTCTTCAGGGGCTGGAGAGCTAGTTCAGTGGTTACGAGCTCTTGCAGAGGACCCAAGTTTGGTTCCCAGAATTCATGTTGAACAGTTCACAGCCACCTATATATAACTCCAGATCCTGGGAATTGGACACCATCTTCTGACCTCCTTGGATTCCTGAGCTTACATTCACATAATCCCACACAGACACACAGTAGTGAACATAAATTCTAAACATCTAAAATACCTTCTTTATGCTTTGTATCCAGGAGATATTTGTCTCACTGTCATGCCCTTAGGATGTCACTGGTAGAAAGTTTTCTGTTGAAGGCACTTAACTCAAAGTGCCTTGAGCTAAAGAAAACTCTGAAGGACTGTCTAGGCCAGGTTTGACCCCAGGGACGCAGGGCCTTCAGATCAGCAGCACATTTCTCCAGTCTGTTTTCATAAGTTGACTTCCTTTGCAGACTGCCTATTCATAGTTACAATGAACACTGCCTATTCTGACAATGGCTCTTCCATCGAGTGTTCTTGCTCCAGGTCTTTGCAGCAAGAGTTCCTTGATATGACTGCTAATATCATATGCTTATCCTTGAAAGAACCGTGGTGGCACAGAAGATGTAATACTTGCTCTAGCCAGACAAGGCCTGGGTCACTAACTTCCGTTTGGACTTGGGACTAGGAGAGACCATTGCATAAGAATTATATGCAAGTGAAGTAGAAAAGGAGACCCCTAGAAACAATCAGGTTAGTGATTGATGAAACAGGAATACATAGTGAGAAGTCACACAGTAACCATGTACTATAAGCAAATATTTCCAAATTCTGTTCACAACAAGCTCCCAGTTGGTAAATTAGGCACATAAGTGTGAAGTTTTCACTCTTAGATTGACTTTAGATTTAGGTTTTCTAGAGGTATCTTATCATCAACCTCTCACACACATTAATGCCCTCACAAAGAGAAGTCCCAATTTGCTTCAGAAACTTTACTTGGTCTTATAATAGTATGTGTGTGGGTGTGTTGTGGGTAGGTGTGTGGGCAGAGGTGTGTTCAGAAAAATACAAAATCACACCTTACAAAATCAATAATTTGTAGTCCCATTGAAGCTGCAGGGATCTCAGTCTCAGTGAGAAACAGATGGTACACTCAAATTACGATAATTTGAGAAAAATGTAATACAGAGACCATTTGCAAAGGTGTGGGCAGTGTATAAGGAAACTTCAGAAATGGGATAGCCTCTGGGACTAGTTTCTGAGGCTCTGTTTACCTCCTCCAGGCTCACAGGAGTGGAATAATGAGGGGGACTTTGGCAGAGCTAGCAGGCTAGGGCCACATGGCCAGCTCCTGATGGTTCTACAGGGAGGGATCTGGGGAGTGCTGACCTGATATCTCTCTCCTTCATCGTTCTTGTCTTTGACTGTGTTCCAAACTGGTGAAATGCACAGGGCAGGGAGCCCGTTGACATGGTTTATTCTTGACAGCTCTTCAAAGGGGAGGGTGAAGTGGAGAAGGAAAGAGAAAGATCTGGAGAGGCGTTGGACATTATCCAGAAGAGCCCAACCCCTTTTTGCATGCTGATGTATGTGTTCATCTTCTAGCTAAATGAGAAGTTCCCATCTCCTTCACAGGGGATGCAGGAAGTTTTACTGTCCATGGATCACTGAGGCAAGGGACAACTATATTCCAGGCACTCACCCTCTTCAAATCAGTAGCAAGAGGATAAGGGGACACTACAAAGCATAGTTGTTGAGGTTCTGGACTCCAGCACAAGCTACTCCCAGAAGCACTCCATGGCCCCTTCACTTTTACTAGCTCCTCAGCTGTAAGGAGCTGCAGAGGGTGTGTATAGGTCAGGGAGTGTTTGAGAACTTGACTCATGAAGGTATAGAGACTGAAATGCATCAAGGTCTGTAGCGAGCAAGCTGGGGGACCAAAGGGAACCAATAGATAGCTTCTGTGTGAATGCAAAGGCCTGAAAGATTGTAAGTTCCAGTCTGAGCTTGATTCCAAGAGCAAGAGAAAACCAATGTCCTGGCTCAAGTTAGGCATAGAAAACAGTTCTTCTGTATGTATCCTTTATGGTCAATATAGTTCTTCAGTGGATTAAGTAAGGTCTTCCCTACTGAGGATGAACGTCTGCTTTCATGAGCCCACTGATTGAAACACCAACATCACCCAGGTAAGTCCTCATAGACACACTCAGCAAAAAAGTTTAACCAAACACCAGGCACCCTGTTGCCCAGTCAAATTGCTCCATGAAATCAACTATCATAGACCTGGCTTTGGTTTTTGCTAAATGAAGATAGGAATTGTTACACAATGCGTTCTCCAAGTCTTATGTATTCAAACCAATCTGTAATTCCTGTGATAATTGTAGGTGAGTAGCAATGGAGAGTCTAAGTCTTCCCATGCATACCGATGATTACATGTTCAGAGAGTTCAGCTTTTCATTTGTCTTCTATGTACTTTCTAGGGCTATGGGAAGAAACCAGGAAACTCAACCATCTTTATAATCATTTCTGCTACCATAGCAGTTAAGTTGCTTGGGCCGCTTAACCTCCCAGTACCTTCCTTCCCACATGCATTGCATCCTGGGCCACTACTGGTGCCAACTTGAACAACTGATGTTGTTGCTTTTCCTGGGTTGCCTGTGTTCCATTTCCTCCTATCAAGGAGATTTTATTTGTATTTCTTGAGTAGATGATCCATTGTTAGACCCCCCCCCCCTTCATGGTCTCAATAGAAAGCAGCATGATGAAATCATAGTGACAGCAGGGACTTGAAGACAGATAGGGCTGTACAGAGGTTGATGACCAGCCTCAAGACTTTCAGTTGGAGGATACCCCTGGTGCTTTTGACATGTTGCTAAATTTCATATAGTATGCAGCAGACCCCATTTAAAATGTACCATATTTAAAATTTCAGACAATCCTCTGACTTCCATTTTAAAAGACTGCAAAATAATTATTTCTGTTTACTTAGTTATTCGTAGCCTATTCTATGGCTAATGGGATTTAGTTAGGTATCATTAGCCATCTACAGAAAAGCCAAGTTAATATGGTGAGGATTCAGGGTAGTCCTTGAATCAAAACTGTTTGGCATCCTACCTATATATTTGTAGTAGTTTTTAAAAAGAATTGCATCCTAAGTATTTTTTTTTTACTTTTAAATACCATTACAGCATGATTTATTTAAATCCCTTAGCCTTTTGGTCACCTTTGATCACCTAGTGCTTTCATTTAAAATTTAATTAGTGTTTTAAGCCCTCTTTTTCAAATGCAGGACAATAAATAAACTTTTGTAGTACAGCTCAGTAATCTATAGTCCAGCAAGTCAATACCCAGATCCTAGACAGAGGGACTGTTTCCTTATCTGTTCCTTAAATCACTTTAGATTTCCACATTTATGGTGTGAGATTTTAGAAGTCGTGTAGGTTTGGGGACTGCACAGAGGCTCCTTCCCCATAATGGTATTTTCAGGTGTTCTTAGGATGTGTCCTTTCCCACCAGGAGAATGACTACATCAATCTTTCTTCAAGGCATCCTTTCTTTCTACCTGGTGTTTGGAGGTGAGAAATGACACAGTTGCCCCTAAAGATCACTGTTCCCAGGTGTGAACTGGGTCCTGGGAACCCTTCTGCCAGAGCTCTTCCTGGCAGCCTATCTCTATCCATCATATTGCAATTACTCTTTTTTTTTTCCCCTAATCACCTTGGGACTTTGATGAGCTGTTACTCAGAGAAAGAAGGTCATTTGTTATGCCTGTGTTGTTGAAAAGGGACAGGGTGAGACAGGGGTGTTATTACCCTTCTTTGAAAGTCAGCTTCTTCACACAGTGACGTGGAGGTAAACTGCAGGCAATTATCTTTCCCCAGAGCTGTGGCCCGATGCACTCTGTTTGCCCTTCTGTTGTAGCACGAGACATCTGGTGCTTTGTAATGTGTTTTTACCAATTGTTCTCCTCTGTGCCCTGAGTGCCTGTTCAGATCAAGGATTGTTATTTATTTTCCATTTACACAGGGTATCTTTTCCATTCAGGGTGCTATAACTGTGTACCACAGACCTGATGGATTATAAATAATAGGAATTTATTTCTCTTAGTTTTGGAGGATTGGGAATTCAAACTCAAGTCAATGAGAGTTGATGTATGCTAAGAATCTGCTTCCCGGCTCATACATGGCCATTTTCTTTCAAAGTCCTCAAATGGTACAGGGAATGAGCAAGCTCTTTGGAGGCTCTTTTGCAGGGCCTCTAACTATTTATTGGGGTTCTTTTCCATCACCCAGTCACTTACAAAGGCCATATATTCTAATATATGGCATCCGGGATGAAATTTTTAGCGTATGACTTCTGGAAGGCCACAACTCTATAATAAAATATTGTTTAGTGTGTGGCATTCAATTGAGTAGTAAATTTTTAGATGTAAACTCACCTGCCATGTCTTTACATCTATAAATAATTACCACTAATAACTCAAATATAAAAGTTATGATTGCTTGATGGTGCTGTTTGCCTCATATTTACAGGAAAATGGCCATTGCTTTAACTTTTTCAATATTTTTTTCATTTACTCATTGAACATCTATAAAGAATATATTAAATGCCATGCTCTAACTTAGCTTGGAGCCTCCAAAATTTTTTTCTGCCTTTTCACTGTTTCTATGTTTTCCTTCAGTTAGGAGAAAGACACAAAAGCAAATGATACTTGACAGCATTATAGATGCCATCACAGGTGTAGTGGAAGGTAAGACTGGATGTGGTACCTGAAAGTTGTAGTTCAGCCTCCTGCAATCATGAATCATGGCCTCAAAGTCAACCCTGTATTCTGAACATTCTTAGTAAACTAATGTGGTCGGGAGCATGGTTTGTGTGTCCAGCTTGTCATTTGCATAGTGTTTTGTGGTGCTAAGTTGTTATGAGCTGCAGGTTTAATGTGCATTTTCAGCTGAGCAGGTCATTAAAAATAAATGTAAGTTCAACCCAGCAATTCTTTTAGCTTTAGTAAACCAATATATTTCAGCAAGAGCTTTCTTAATTCATAGGAAAGAGCCTCAAGAATGACCTCATTTGCACTTTAATTTATATTCAAGTAGCTGTAATTTGTTAAAAAATGGGACACACCAACCATCTGAAAATTAGTTATGTAATTTCTATAAGTCACTGAAAGTAGTTTTCATCTCAAAATCCATATGCTTCCTTAAGCTTCTATGGGATAAAAATAATATTGCAAAACTACCAGAGACTTTTCTCCCTCTACTCAGACTTAACACATACTTTCTTGGAGTCAACTATATGCCAGTAAACAACAACAAAACCCACAGACACTCTTTGCCTGACCACTACATGAAGTCATGCAAAGTAATTTGTTACTAGAAGGGCTCAGGTAAGAAGCTGAGAGTAGAAACCTTAAGTGTCATCAGCAACTGTATTGTTGGTAGCCTTGGAAGCACATGTGATCCTTAAAGGGAGCCCTATACTGAAAAGAGGAAACGGGATTGAGATAGTGTTTGGGACTTCCTGTATTAGACAAACAGGAACCACAGCTGGCTTTATGGAGAGGCCACCTGTGTGGTGACACCGGGATCCAACATGTAACAGGGTCTCATAGTTAGGATGACAGTTTGTTATTGCAGCCTTGAAATTTCTGAACAATCTAAACAAGGGGTCCATATTTTCATACTTCACCAAGTTCTACAAATTATATAGCTGCTCCTATGGAGAGTTCTTTATGAAATGTAGAAAACCAAGAGTGTGTTGTCCCAAAGCCAAGGGCAAAGAATGCCTTCAGGCAGAAAGATGGACTGAGAGAGCAAGGGACAACTTACGGAAGGGATTACTGGTGAGGGGACGTGACACGAGGCCTAAGAGTGGAGGGTGGCAACAAGAGAAACCCACTGGAGAGCCACCTGTACCCAGTGTTGTGGGCAAGAAGCTGGAAAATGGGGCCATAATTTGAAGCGGATGCTGGGCCAAGGATGCTTATGAAAAGAGGAGAGAAAGTAAAGATATTTGTTTCCTTGTGTGGGTGACTCAGCAGGGTGTCTTAGTCAGGGTTTCCATTGCAGTGAAGAGACACAATGGTCACGGTAACACTTACCAAGGAAAACATTTAATTGGGGCTGGCTTACAGCTTAGAAGTTTAGTCCGTCATCATCATGGGGGAAGTATGGCGGCGTGCAGGGAGACATGGCTCTAGAGAAGGAGCTGAGAGTTCTACAACTGGATTGTCAGGCAGCAGGAAGAGAGAGACACTGGGCCTGACTTGAGCATCTGAAACCTCAAAGCTCACCCCTCCCGATATCATGCTTCCTCCAATAAAGCCACACCTACTCCAGCAAGACCACACCTCCTAATAGTGCCGCTCCCTGTGAGCCTGTGGGGGCCATTTTCACAAAGGAGGAGATGCTGCAGAAAGTAAAGGGAGGAATGGCTGGTACCCGAAAAGGCAGGCGGCCATGGACACAGGGTCAGCTGTAAGAACCGGTAGATACTTGTTTTGAAAACAGATTTCTTGACTCCCCATTTGCAAAGACATTGAATTCTTCCCCAAACATATTCTTAGAAACCTCCTCAAATGTTAATTGACTAAAAGTGTGTATGTTTAGTCTTTGGTTTTGTGGTCAGTTCTGTTGTTTCATATATTTGTTTCTGTGCCAGTACCACATTGCTTGAATTTTGAAATATAATCAGACAGTGGTTGACCTTAAAACAAAGACTCTTTTTGCTCAAAATTGTTTTGGCTTCTTGGTATCTTTAAAAGGGGATTTTTATCAATGATGTGTGGGAGGCCTTCCCCACATTGATGACATGGCTGAATTCGAAGGGCATTAGGCTAAGTGGGCATTAGGATCCAAACATGGATCCCAGATAAAGAAAGGCAAATACCACATAATCTCACTTAGTGCTAACTCTAAAAGAGTTGAATCCATTGAAGCAGAGAACACAGTAGTGATTGGGGGAAGCTAAAGGCCAAAGCTGAAGAATGGAGAGATGATGGCCAATGGCAGAGGAATACATTCTGCACCTGGGTTTCATAGCCTGTTAACTGATTTAATAATAACACGTATATGGAAATCTCTGGAAAGAGGCTTCAGATGTTTCACCATACATGGACACATGTGTGTTTCAGGTGAATTTACATATATGTGAATTATCTTAATTTAAACATCACAAATATATGCATATATATGCATTGTGTGGTTACATATATATATGATATCACATTGTACACCATAAACACAGTTTTCATTGGTTGATTAGACTTTATGTTAAACAGGAAACAAAGAAAGCAGAGATTATGGGTTGAAGTAAGTTGGTGATGTGGAATTTTTTTTTCTTAATGGAATATTAGGTGAGGGCATTAGCTGAGGGAAGTGGAAAAGTTACAGATTGGTGAGTTATTTTAGAGACTGGAAAGGTGTGACCTTGGCCTGAGTTGCCAGGTAAAGTATTATGAGCATCTTCATAGTGTCAAAATCCCTAGGTAAGTTTTTCCCTTCAGCATTCTCAGCTGCCTGGTATGACAGTAGAAGAAACAGATGTATGTGTTAGTAAACAGTCTTCAGTATGGTCCTTGTACTACTGATGGAGAGACTGGGGTTCAGAGAAGTAAGTTATTTACCAGCAATTAGCGGAATCTGTACCTAAATCTCTCCCTTAGACCCCAAGCATTTTGAGAATTTAGTTTCAGAGCGTTCTTGCTGTCTTGATGAATTAACATAGATTCCACAAGTTTCCATTTCTTTCTCTAGTGTGAGAAGGCAACTGGGAAATACTATAATTTGGATATTAACTTAGATTTTTTCTGTATATGTTTTCCAGCTAGACACCAAATCTGGCCTTGACAGTCACAAAGCAAGAGTCCTGGTGGACTGGGGGCAGAGGTGTCAAGTTTGAGTCCAGCCTCTCCTGCCCACTGGCTGTGTAACACACAGTTGATAGACTCTATACCACTTTAATAAGATTTATTATTTTTATTTAGTGTGTGTGTGTGTGTGTGTGTGTGTGTGTGTGTGTGTGTGTTTGCCTTGTATGTGGGTGTCCAAAGAAGCCTGAAGGGCAATCAGATCTCCTGAAGCTGGACTTACAGGTTATAGACTTCCTGACATGGCTTCCAGGATGTGAACTTGGGTGCCTTTGGGAAAACATCAAATGCTCTTAAGTGCTGATTCATCTCCCTAAGCCCACCTAGTCCACTTTAATTGAGCATCTAAGGAGGTAGTGATGAAGCTGACTCAATCTTCTCCCTTAAGGAGAGCACAGCCTGGTGAGCTCAATGAGACAGTACATGCTCGGTGGGGCTGTGTTCAACGCACAGAGATCTCAGTCACCGACAATTACTTTTGTCTTCTGTACATCGTTTGGCATCAAGAGCCAACATCTCTTAGTGAGAAGTCCAACACACAGTGGGAAGTTTGTGCTGGTTTCTCAATAGATATATGTGCGAATATCTGGTGGTAATATCTGGTGTTCCCTCCCCCACCCTCAGCCAAATCAGACTCTCAGGAACCTAGAGCCAACACAGGGCTCTTGCTGAGCTGATAATGCCTGACTTTTCCTAAAGTGATAGGCATGCAAGTAAGTTACTGTAGTTGTCTCTTTGCAATGCTGGCCCAGTCTCCCTAGAGAGTACTGTTCTTTAGCTGCTGGTTGCTTTGTTTTATTGTATTTTATTTTTTAATGAGGAGAACATCTGATTTTCCTGGTTTACTGACTTTCATTAGGGAATGAGAATTGTTTAAATGAAGAGAGCCAACAATTGATAAATCCTCAATTTTACAGTCTCGGTGACACGGACTTTGATTTGCTGGTCAGTATTTATTTCTGGGTCTTCAGACCTTGGCAAGGTCTTTGTCATATTTGAGTTAGGGTGTTGTAAGTAACCTAGCCCTGGGGAGGAATCTTGTGGCACAAAGAAGACAGTATTTCACCCTCCTAAAGGAGACTCATCTATCTTGCACCTCCTATCAGGGTGTCAATCAGGGCCAGTTTGTTAAACAGACGAATGGACTCACGGTGTGGTAAAGTGGGGCGAAGCTTGCTTTGGATTAGTAGACCGAGTTAAACACCATAACTCTCACTTTCTAAAAATGTCTAGCGCAGCTACCATTTCTGTCAGTGAAGCAGGCTGCTGGGACAGACCCACGTAAACACTGGCTGCATTGTTATGCAGTCAGTTCAGCTTTTACTGGCCAGGCTTCTCCTTTACACAGCAATCATGTTACAGGGAAAGGAGCAAGGGCTGAAACTCAGAGCCCTGGAGGGTAGTTCACCCTGCACCCATAGAGGATGACTGTCACAGCAGTAAGCCACTGTGTCATTAGCATGCAATCATATAGCTACTCTAAACGTTAGGAGATTATTTTGGGTTTATTCTTGTAACTCAGTTGTGCAACTTTTGAGTGTGAATTTTGTAGACCTATTATATCACCATGTCAAAAAGGTTGGACATGTCTGCTGAAGTGTGAGTCCAATTGTGTTCTCTCTGTGAGACAGGAGCCCCTGTGGGCTGAGATTTTTGTTTTTGTTGGTTTTAGCATTCACATCAGTGCTGGTCACCTCACAAATGCTGAGTGGATTACTAGTTAATGCTGATTTACTCTATGGAAGAATATCAAGAGACATTTGCTAACCAGCCAAAATGCAAGCAGAGATCTTTTTCAGTCTACCTCACAATCCCACATCAAGCAAGGGGCTGGCGTATCCAGCAGTTGTCAACTCTTGGCCTTCCTCCTGCAGACATTCGCTGAATATCCTCTAAGGTCCAACACTTGGGATGCATGGATGAAAGAAGACAGTCCAGCAGGGAAAGCTTCCATCTGGTTAAAATAGAGGTCTGTGGAATTTCCATGGAACAGGGAGTGGGGAGACCCCACAGGAGTCTCAGAAGGGTCTGCAGGATGGTTGACGGTCCTGAAAGGATGGAGTTCCAAAATGGCGATGGTTGAGCATCCTTCTGTGGGAATGGAGCATGTCAGGCGAGTCCGAATCAGCGCGTGGGAGCAGAATACAGACAGGAAGGATGACACACATGTGCTGATGGAAGGGTGAAATAGCCAGCACATACTGTGCAGTGATTTAAAGTGGCTTGAGGAAGGAGTGGGTAGTATGGGAGAGTGAAAAGCATTAGACATCATGACCAAATGAAAAGCACAGAACAATAACAACCAAAAATTGGAGCGAGTGCTTTTGGAAGATGAATTTTTTGTTTTGTTTTGTTTTGTTTTTTGAGACAAGGTTTCTCTGTGTAGTTTTTGTGCCCGTCCTGGCTCTTGCTCTGTAGACCAGGCTGGCCTCAAACTCACAGAGATCCACCTGCCTCTGCCTCCCGAGTGCTGGGATTAAAGATGTGCACCACCACCACCCAGGGAAGATGAAAATGAAATTCTTTAAGTCCTGTCTCAGTTGTGGAAGTATCAGTGGTTAATGTTCAGTGAGGGCCATTTAAAATGTGTGAGTCATTCTATCTTCATAACAGTTATCAGGATACAGACCCTATCTTTATCCTCATTTGGTAGATAAAGGAACTGAAACATTGGAGGTGTCCTCTGCAGGGTCCCAGAGCTGGTTAACCAGAGTCTGCTCTCCATCAGTAGGATTTATTGAAGTACACAAAATATATTACAGTATTGCAGTTCTGCAGTTAATTGTAAAGCAATGAAGTTCCATAGGCTGGAATTTAATTTTCATTTCAAGTGAATTAAGAGCATCCTGGACCACTGCTTCTGCCCTTCTGACTGTTTCAAAGGCTTGTCTGCATTGCCTTAGGCTTTGCTCTGTGAGGAGAACCAAGTTCACAGTTGCTGCTGGTGAGACTCACTACCATCACAGGTACGCAAGCCCTTGGTGAAAGATGTTAACGTGTTTAATACAACGTCCAGCTGGGGTGGTGGCTGTGAGGGTGTTTAGCCTGTCTCATGCATAAAGACATTCTATGTGGCCACACGCTCTGACATCCCCTCCTTCACACTCACACCTCCATGCCTACGTCAGTCCAGTTCACTCTGAGGCTATGGTTCTTCGTGAGAGCTGACTTCAGAGAATGCTCCAAGCACTGGTTAACTCTATTTCTCAGACTCTCCACTATTTGGTAGCAAATCCTCTATGCTACTAAAGGATTTTTAAGTCAGCTTCCTACCATTTTGCCATAGCAACTTGTTGTGACAGAAAAGACTGAGACTGTTCTGATTTTAGCTTTTTATTTAATCTACCACTGAGATGAGGTAGTCTTAGGACCACTATTGAACTGTGTCATTTCCCCTCATCCCGGGAAATGGGAGTGGTAGTGTAGTGAACTTTGTGCTTCTTCCTGCCTGCAACAGTTCATATTTGTGAAGTCTTACAGTCAAACACAGTTCTGATGAGGGAGGAGGCACCTGGGGCCAGTGCTATCTAAGACACACTCCTGTTTCTAGGTCTGGCTGTTGTCCTTGAAGACATTTGCTTCCATCATGACATAAGGCCCCATGGTTTTCTCTTGCCTTGACAAAGACTGATTCTATTTCTATCAGTCAAGAATTCAGTGAATGAAACTCATTACTTAACTTCCCTTCTGCCCTGTTTGTTTATTCTTAAAGTGGCATTGTTAATAATGACCTCATAGTATGGAACTTTTGGCATCAGGTCTTGTGCCCAATAAAGAAAACATTAATATGATGATACCCCTAGGGATAATAAGAAAACAGCTAATATACACTGTACACATTCTCTGATCCAGGTATTACTGAAGTGTTAACAGCACTGTGGGTTTCTGTTAGGCCTCCCATGGCTGTGACAAGTAACTGAGAGAAACTGCCTATAGTAGAAAACATTTATTTTGATGCATGACTTCAGAGAGTTTAATTTGTGGTCAGCTGGCTTCCTTGCTTTGGCCTGAGGCCTGGCAGAACTTCACACTGGGTCATGTCAGCCTGAACACAGAGGAAGATGACAATATCTCCAATTTAAAAAAAAATCCATAGTTGAGAGGACATGATGGACCAGGGCTGATCATGCCATGGTAGAACCTACATCCCCAAGTTCCCCCTTTCTAGTACTTTTCTCTCTCCAGACCTCTAGCAGACAGAATGAAGCTACCTACATTCAGGAAGGGTCTTCCCTTCTTTGTCAATCTTCTCTAGAGTGGCCCTCATGAACACTCCCAGGGACACACTTGACTAATAGAGTAGATGTCTATCAAGCCAAATCATATTGACAGTCCATGTCAATGTTACTGTTGTTCCCACAGTTGGGTGAAGTTACCTGTCCAAAGTCACACAACTGAAAAAAAGGAAGAAGCAGAGCACCTGGCACTCAGGTAGGCTAGGGCCAGAGTTGACAGCTTTAAGCTCTTTATCATGGAACTGTTTTTCTCCTGCAACATTGTCACTGTATAATTGTGAATATTTTTGTGCCTCTCCCTATGTAAGTGGAACTGCTATAGCTTGAAGGTGGATGCTATCAGTATCCCCACTTTTACAGATAAGGAACTTGAATCCCCCTGGACTGAGTCATGTCCTCAGCCATGATGCCTCCATGTGAACCACTCAGTCCTGTTCATGTAAGAAAGTCATTGCAATGCTGCATACCATCCCGTTAGTGAGCCTATTATGGTGTGCTGGAATTCTGCTTGTATTCTTCCTTGTAGCAAAATGAAAGAAAAAACAGACCAACAAACATTGCCCCTAACATTTTGCTTTGTGACCCCCTAACCTAGGGGAAAGTCTAATGACTAATGCCATTGAATTTGGAGTTTGATGCTGCTCGGAGGATGTGTTTAAGTAAATGCAATAGCACATGCTTATTTTCTCTTTTTCTCCCGATTTCTGAGAGTCTTGAACATGCCATCCCACATTCGCTGATGAAGTACTTGCAAAGTGACTTAGCCAGCTGCCAGTGTTCACATTGCTATGAAAGTGGCATCCAGTGAGAGTCATCGATACATCAAAATTTGAGTTTACAGACACACATTTTCCACACTGTGTGACAGCAATGACAAACCAGATTTTGAAAGAGCTAAATGGAGAATGAAAACATGTGAATTTATGCTTTACTTTGTGCTACCTCAAATCCCTTGGTAAATAAATAGAGGGTACATTGAAAATATTTTAGATAAATGTCTAAGAAAAATAGAATGTGATGTCTAAAGACTAAGACATTTCAAAAAAGCTTTAAAACATAATCTTTATCTGCAGGAAGGATTTCATTCATTATTCATTGTATCAGAAATTTAATTATGTGAGCACTGAGGTTAGTTGGGATCAATTTTATAACTCAAATCATATAAATCCTCAACATTATTAATTAAAAAGTTGATTTAAATGTTGCATTTCAAACTTAAATGTAATTTAATGTCCCTTTGTCACTGTTTTTCAAACATATGTCAAGCCAAGTGTCCATAGAGATACATTATGTGGCTAAGAATTGGATGGCAATGTAATGGATGAACATAGAGCTATAACCAGTGAATAATTACTGGCTTGTGCTCTAGAGTTAGTTTTGATAAATTTCTAGAAATTTCTGAGAAAATAACATTTATATTTTTGGTTAGTTAAGTAAATGAAAAATTGATTAAGGGAGTTGGGATGGAGCTGAGTTCATCATCTCTCTCCTTCGAGGACCCCTTACGAGGCTGACCACCTCAAACTGGGGTGAACAGGGGGTCGTGCTGTCTAGGAAAGCTTTTAAGGAAAAAAATGCAGACTTGAAATTATTTTCCATTGCTGCAGTTAGAACGGTCACACACTGAGCTGCTTACAGTGTCACCTGTCATGTCTTGCGGTTCTGTAGATGGAAGCGAAGCACAGGTCTTACTGAACTACAAAGACACAGCACAGCTCAATTCCTGCTGGAGAGAAGGAACTGTTGTCACCTATGATGGCCCCTCGAGCTGCTCCGTTCTTTCCTTTGTGACCCATTTTCCCCTTTAAGAAGCATCTCTGAGCACAGCCGTAAAGGTCCTGTCCTGTTAAGGTTGCATGTCCTCACATTGCTCTTTACTCTACACCCCTGGACAACCTCCTCATCTCAAAGACTTCAAGTGAACCTGGAAAGTTTCTCTTCCCATGCAAGGTGACATTCATGTCTTCTCAGAGACTAGGCCAGCATTCTAGAAGGGCAAGTGTTTGGTTAATGACATGATTATGACGGCAGTGTGTTGGACTGGCTGTGCTTCCCACCATTACTGCCCCACTGTCTTAAGCCTTTTGTGTTCTGATGGCTTTGTCTACTTCAAACCTTTCTCTCCTCAGATCTCACTGTTTTTTATTTTCTTTAGCATGCAGTTTTATTGGCCCCTTTCTTCTGCCAAGAGCAAGACTGCAGGCCACACTACTTGGGGTCAAAACGGACTGCATAACTTCGTTGAAAAGACACTCACAATCCTTGTATCTCAGTTTTCTCCTCTGTAAATGAGAAAAGAGAATGTGTATGCAGGATTAGTGTAATGATTAAATTGGTGGACATATTCAATGCTCTCAGAGCAATGCCTAGCCCATCCTCAACACACGCTATTGTTGCTTTTCTTTTGTTCATTCTCCTTGGGCCTCTAGATGTTATCTGTGAGCTTGTTTCTCTTCTCAAGGATTTCTGGCTTCTCTCAAAGCTTCAGCATTAATCTCTAGGTGACGAAGTCTAGCCAGACACATTTCTAAGCTCCATGCCTCTATTTATGGCCATACTGGGTAAACACATTTTCAGTTAATTGATTATTTCTTTCCTTGTTTTTATTAGCTTTTCACAATTTCATAAATGTGTTTTTGTATATGTTCAATCTTTTCTCTCAACTACTCCCAGACCTACACCCCTTTTTGTTAACTACCTAACTTGGTGTCATAAACTTTTTTTTTTAACTCATCAAATACAGTTTGTGATGTCCATATATTGGGTTTGTGGTCATCCTCCTGGAGAACTGTTGACCTATCTGGGCCTACACCCTTAAAGAAAACTGATTCTGCCTCACTAAGTAGCTATCAATTGTTCCTCACCTACTCACTTCCCCATTCCACACTGAAATTTTGTCTAGTTTGAGCTTGCTCAGTCTTGTGCATACTGTTACCACCACCATAGGGTCATATGTGCAACTGCCCTGTTGTTTCTGGAAACCATGCTTTCATTATAGTTATCTAACCCCTTTGGCTTTACACTCTTTCCACCCACCTCCACAACAATCTCTGAGCCCTGGGAGTAGAGGGTATGAGATAGATGTCCCATTTGGGCCCACACATTCTATAATCTCTTATTCCCCTGCACCCTGATCAGTTGTCTGTGGTAATCACTATGGACTGCAAAAAGAATCTTCTCTGATAAAGGTGGAGAGGTGCACTAAACTAGGGGTGTAATAATTAGTCATCAATAGTCAGTTTAATACTATGTCCACTTATCAGAATAGTAGTAGTAGATTCTCCTCTAGGGCCTGTTACCTGTCTGGTCACAGGTTCTTGACGCAGCAATGGTACCGAGCATGAGTTTCATCTTGTGGAATGGCCTGATGACAATGAAAGTGTGGTTGGTGACTCCCATACCGTTCATGGCACAATTGCACCAGTAGGCATGTTTTGCCTACATGGTCATTGTTGTAGCTTGTAAGGGTCACAGCTACACAAGATTGGGGATTACTTGTTTTCTTCCAGCAGCTTGCAGAGCGCCTTCCAGCACTATGAAAGCAGGCCAATAGGGATGAAGCTCCCAGGTCATTACCCGGCTGACTTCTCCGTGTTCTGCAACTCAAGTGTATGGTGTCCAGAGGCTATTTCCAACTGACAGCTGCCTGTAAAGGAGGTCTCACTGGATATATAAACCACAGTTAAGGGTAGCTCCAGGCCCAGCAGTAGATGGTCAATGCAAAACTAACTCAGTGGTATTTTTTCATCTCATATTGCTTTGTTTTTTTCTTTGTCTGTTTTTGTTTTTTATCTTACTGGTCTTTTGCTTGTGTTGTATATTATGGTTTCCAATTTTGTGGTTTTTATGGTGTGTGTGTGTGTGTGTGTGTGTGTGTGTGTGTGTGTGTGTGTGTGATGTGCTTTTTCTTTTCTTTTTAGTCTGGTTTGTTTGATTTTATTTGCCTATTTGTCTTCTAGAAATAAAGAAGGCATGGAGTTAGATGGGTGGGGAGGTGGGTGGATCTCAGAGGATCTGGAGGAGGGAAACTATGATAGGAATATATTTATAAAAAAGTATCTTCAATGAAAAAGAAACACACACAAAACAAAAGTATGTGGTGTCATCAGCAAAAGGGTTGTACTTTTAAGTTCGGCAGTGGAGCAGGTATGGGAGAGACAGCAGCAACCTAGAGCCTCGGCAATAGCCTGTAATATTTGCGAAACTGTGGGACCTTACTGGCTAACAACTCCAAAACAGGTAACCAGTTCCTGGCACTGAGCTTTTTTACCTGTTAGCCTGTGGTGTCTTGTGGGAGCATTGTTGCCCCACTAATAGGGTAACTATGTTTAGACTCTTTTTAAGCATGTTCATATGTTTCAGGAAGCTTCTACAGCAGTGGGCTTCCATAAGATTGCTCAAAAGGTCTTTTGTGTTCTCTCCTGTAGACTTTTCTCTACTGCATTACCATTTCCATCCCATTTAACCCTTCTGCTTCTGTTATTCCCCTTAACCCTTTTATACCACTGCATTCTGACCTTCCTCCCCAGGGCCCATTACTTATTTCCTGTCCCCTGTTGGCATTCCAAATGAAGCAACATATCTAAGGATTTAAAGATAGCATCTATAAGTGGGAAAACATGTGATGTTTGTCTTTCTGGGTTAACCTCCCTCAGAATGATTGTTTTCCACCCATCCATTCTTCTGTGAATTTCATAATTTTCTTTGTATTCGAGCTGGATAATATCCTGTTCAGTAGATGCACTACATTTTTATTATCCATTCATCAATTAATGGACATCTAGGACATTTCCATTTCTAGGCTATTGTGAACAGAGCATCAATGAACATGGATAAGCAGGCGTCTCTGTAGCAGGACTGGGTATATGCCCAAGAGCAGTATATGGTGTATATATTTCTAGGTTATCAGTGTAGGTAAACTTTGTTTTGATGTTTTAGGGAGCCACAGAACCAGCAATATTTGAAGCTGAACTTGCCTATAAACTACTTCAACCATCTTCTTGGTTTGATAATTACCCCTGTCATTTGGATCTTAATTGTCTCCCCAAAACCCATGTGTTAAAGCCTTGACTCACCAGGGTAACACAGATAGGAATTAATAGAACCTTTAAATAAGGGGGGCATGAAAATAAAAGGGAGGACTATTTGGGGACAAAAATGGGGCAGCAAGATGAGGCTAGGAATCAAGAGGTTAGTGGGAGAGAGGAACAAATAGGAATAAAGTATAACATATGTATGAAAATCCACAGTGAAACCCATTGCTTTGCAAGTTACCTTAAAATGATTAATTGAGAGAAGAGATGGAGCCTACAGGGAAGTCTCAGCGTCATTTGGGTTTGATGATGTGACACCCCCTTGGCTCCTTGCTCATACAACTCTAGCTATGCTCATTTCCAGCACTTTGTAGGTTTCAGGCTCCTTTATAAACCTGTTCAAACTGTAAAAATTCAATGCAGCAGACCATTAGTTTAGGTCTAAACAGTTGATGTTCCTGGTAACACATCTCTAGTGTGCATGAAACTGGGTACTTCTTCCTTTCATGAATGAGGTCTGTTCCTTCAGAAAGGCACACCTTCACTCTGGTAAATACTTGTCTTCACTTTCTGTGTCTATGACAACTTACCCAGCAGCCTGCTCTCCACAGCAACCCTGCTGGAAGTCTTCCTTAGGGTTTTTCCTCCAACCTTCTGGGTCAGGGGTCAGCAAACCACAGTTCTGAGACTAAATCTAGGCTACTGTTTGGTTTTACAAGTAAAACACATAGTAGACCCGAACACATAGATTCATTTATATGTTGTTCATGTCTGCTTGAGGGCTACAGCAGCAGGATAAAGAAGTAGAGGCAACAGAGACATATGAACCCCCAAATCTCAAATATTTATTCTTTTCCATAAAAAAAACTGTGTAAGCACTTCTTTCCACAGGAGATCATGCAGTTTTCCAGAAAATCTTCCTTTTGTTGGAGTTACTTCTGACAGCTTTCTTCCTTGAAAAATACTTTCTTCCTTTAGACATAAATTTTGCCTTTACCATCCTTGTTTCTGGGGCCTGGCAGGTTGTTGGCTCAACAGTTGTTGGTAGAAATAGATTACTCTGTACAATATATTTTTTTTTACTAAATGTTATGCATTTGCTTAAATGACCATCATTTTCTAAAGCACTGATCCATTTAGGGGGCTAATGCTTATCATTTGATGTTCCTGGGAGGAAACTGTTTTGTATTTCATTTCCAGGAAGCTTTTATTGACTGCTAAGACAAGCCATAAAGTTAAGTTCAAGGATCTTAAGGAGTAATGTTCTTATGCTCACTTGGTGATGCCATCTAATAAGTAGCTGTGCTGGAATTTAGGATCACAGTACACACCTTCTCACAAAGTATGGTTCTCACCATGTGAAGCAAAACTGCCTAGTTCCTACTTAGCTATTTTTGTTGACTACCTGAGGTTTGATAATATTTAGTTATGATACTTTACTGTGAAACATGCTCAATGACTACATTTATTTTAGGAAAACAGATGCTTCCTTGGTTTCTTAAGGAGAAACTGAGTAACACTGCCTTTTCTTCTTTATAAACCCAGAAAGTATTGATGTCCCCCTTCATGTCATATCCAACCTGTGCTCTTTGCCAATGGCTGGGTGCTGTGTCCTCTGTCAGATGGTGAGAGAGCTGCCTGAGTGCATGGACTCTGTTTCTTTTTCTTTTCTTCCTTTCTTCCTTTCTTTCTTTCTTTCTTTCTTTCTTTCTTTTTTCTTTCTTTTTTTTTTTTTTTTTGGTTTTTTGAGACAGGGTTTCTCTATGAAGTTTTGGTGCCTGTCCTGGATCTTGCTCTGTAGACCAGGCTGGCCTTGAACTCACAGAGATCCACCTGCCTCTGTCTCCTGAGAGCTGGGATTAAAGACATGCATCATTGACACCTGGCTTAGACTCTGTTTCTTAAAGCCTGTTTCCTCAACACATGGTGCTAAGAAAGCTCTTGACAGGTCTTTAATGAATTAGTAAATGAACAATTGAAGACCTCACAAAGAACTGTCCCCCAAGTATTGCAGCATATAATTGTCAGCGCAGTTCATATTAAATATCATCCATGCCAAGATTCTGTTTGAACTTTAGGCCTCTTCAGTACTTACCAATCAATGTTCAT
Source organism: Onychomys torridus (assembly GCF_903995425.1). Lineage (NCBI taxonomy): Eukaryota > Metazoa > Chordata > Mammalia > Rodentia > Cricetidae > Onychomys > Onychomys torridus. The sequence continues at coordinate 9,599,569 of NC_050462.1, read as the reverse complement.
ATGAGAAAGGCAGTCAGATATGACGGGCCAAATAAATGACTAAGAATGAAAGACTTGGTGCATTTTCCTGCCTTAAGTGTTTATTTTACCAATATGTTTGGTATGTAGTGTTCAACATGTAAGTGTTAAACATATTTAACTATTCCCTACTGAGTGGAATCATTGTAGATAATACCATTATGAATAGAGTGATTGTTACAGTTATAATATCTGTGTATATAGTTTCTATCTATCAATAGTGCTTTGCAGAGAGAGGTGTATCGTCCTTAGTCCACCAGACACAGAAAAATCTCTTTAACTTCCATGAGGTGACAAGAAATCTATATCTCCTCTTTATGCAGCCCTGAATGAGAATGTAAAGATGGAATGAATTAACTCCCATAGAGCAAGGAAAAGGGAGAAATCCAGCATCTAGACTGGCATTTGGAGCAGTAAATGGAAAAAATAAAAAAATAAGCAGAACAAAGTTTTAAGATCCCATGTATTTGAGAACTTTCTAAAGCAATTTTCAGTGATTGCTATGGTTTTGTAAGATGTTGAACCATTAGGGTTAAAACCAAAGGCATATATTTCTAATACTCTCATAGGCAAGGTTCAACTAGGAATCAAACGTCCAACAAACAGATACACTTTAATAAAAAGAGGTTGCTGAGGTAAGGAAAGGAAGAAGCAATAAAACACCCAAGGGCCTAGAAACATTGAGGAGCCTTTACAAAATGTAAACAGTGTAGCTGAAAGTTCTCTTGTGTCCTGCCCAGGCCCTACAGTTGGAACAAATCTCTCCCACCCAAATACAGACACACAGGCTTTTATTAATTTGAACTGCTTGGCCATTAGCTCAGGCTTACTGTGGACTATCCCTTACACTTAAACTCAGCCCATTTCTGTTCACCTATATCTCACCACATGTTCTGTGACTTCCCCTGTGTGCCATTACATGCTGCTTGCTGGACAGCAGGCTGGTATCTCCTAACTCAGCCTTCTTCTTCCCAGAATTCTTCTCATCTCCTCATCCCAACTGTACTTCCTGCCTGGCTACTGTCCAATTGGTGTTTTATTTATCAACCAATCAGAGCCACATATATTCACAGCATAAAGAACATCCCACAGCAAAACAATATCCTTAGAGCCATGGGTTCCACATCTATGGTTTCATCCAACACAGGTCAAAATATTTCTTTGACATTTTTTTTTTTTTTTTTTTTTTTTTTTTTACTGAGCACATGCAGGAATGCTTTTGTCATTACCACTCTCCTGTGAATAATAAAGGGGCTGTGTATGCCTAAAGAGGCCCAGCAAACTTTAGTGTTCAAGGAATAATGGAAAGGGGCCATGGTCAGGAGTGGACATCATAAAGAAAGGGCTTTTAGAAGTACAGAAGTCTAAGCAGTGCTGAAAGGTCAGAGCAGAATGTGGACAGCACAGCTGAGCTGGGTGGGGACCCACGCAATGGGATCAGGCCCAGGGACCGTCGCTAACTTCTATTTTACAAATGAGGAGAGAGGGTCCTGATTCGGGGAAAACAAACACCTTAGGGATGCATTGATTTTAACCGTCACTTTATAGATCTATGTCCTTGCCAATCAATGTCTAAAACACAAAGGCTGTCAATTACTCATGATTTAATAGATGGAGAAAAGAATGAAAGAATTTTTCCATTTCCCTATGTTATGTGTATTTGTTATCAACGTGTTTGCTCTATAGTGTTCCAATGTATGGATATACTATAATGTATTTAGTTATTTACTTATTAACAGATCTCCATCTAGTTTCCAATATCACTATGATTAGAATAATCGTTATAGCTTTAATATCCCAAAGCTACAAGCACTTCTTAATGAAATATCTTCGGATATAAATCTTAAATATACATGACAATTTTCTTGAGATGATAGATTCTAGAAGGGACAGGATTCCATTTTTCAAGTAGCAAGAAATAACATTTAGTGTTAATTTGAAATTAGTTAGTATTAATATTTGCAGATGGGAACATTCTTAATTGGCAACTCTTGCACTTTTATTGAACTACTTGTCAATCGTGAGGTAGCAGTATCTGGTAGGCCCTGTGTTATCTCTCCAATAACAGTGAGCATCATTTAAAAAAATTAATTGGTTTTTATGGCAGTTTCATGTTCTCAGCAAGACTGAGCCAATGTTGGCTAGAGTTTCTCACACTGTTAAACCTACATGGGAACTTCATCAGTTCAAGGCCGAATTTTATGTAAGACTCACTCTTGATGTTGCTCATTCTATGTGTTTTGACAAATCTATAATCTAAACACAACATGGTGGTATTTCACAGAAGAGTTTCACCGTCCTCATAACTCCTCCTGCTCTGCCCATTTGCCTCTTTTTTCCCTTGGCAGCTGCTCATCTGTCCACTGGCTTCATCACTTTCATTTCCCAAGATATCATTTAGTGCTAAAATCATATAACATTTGGACTTCTCCGATTAGTTCTTTTTATGTGGCTATGCATCTGATGTGTCTGGAGGTACTAGAGGCTTTTATATTCATTTTATAACCCCAAAGAACATCCTCGTTCCTTCTGAGGCTTAGCAATTAGGAGTCAAGCTGCTATAAATTCATTTCTGGGTTTTTGTGTATACATTTTTTCAACTAATTTAAGTAAAAACAGGGGGCATGGTTGTTAGGTCATGTGGTAAGAGTATGTTCAGTTTTGTGAGAACCTGCCAAAATGTCTTCAAAGGTGACTGTAACATATTGTGCTCCCACCAGCAATGAATGACAGTTCATGGTGCTCCATATCTTGCCAGGAAGGATTTCCTTCTTTTTAATGGCCAAATAATATTCCAATATCTATCTATCTACCTATCTTTCTATCTTTCTACCTATCTATCTATGTGTGTATATATGTATACATATATAATTTGATATTAATATTGAATGTATAAGTAATAATATTGACATATTTTCATCCACCTTTAAAAAACTTTTTATTGATTCTTTGTGGATTTCATATCCTGCATCCCGATCCTACTCATCTGCCTGTCCCCTTGCTTCTACTCTCTGACCTTGCAAACTGCCCCCAAAACAAACCTTGAAAGTAAAACTAAAATATTAAAAACAACCAACAACAATAAATAAAAAAAAATAAAATCTCCATGTGGAAGCTGTAGTGTATAATATACCCCTTAGTTCATACATCTTTATTTGTTCAAGGTCTGTGGCTTCTGCTACACTGCTGACACTGGGCCCTCAGTGGGACTCCTCTTGGATGTCCTGTTGTTGCCTTATGTCATGGAGAGCCTGTAGCTTTGGATCTGCAGGTCTGGCCCCTTCACATGCTCACTCCAGCAGTTCCTAGATAGGTGGATGCTGGGGTGGGCTACTTTGTAGTCCTGGTTCTGGGCCTAGGTGGCAGCTGGGTTGGTCAGCCTGCCAGCTTTCCCTCATCATTACCACCCTGGCTAGCTCATCCAATGCAGAAGACAGCAAGGAGAGGGGCCAGTTCTCCTGCTCTCACACCCTCAGATCCAGCTCACCTGTGCTCACATCACCAGGGCCAGCTCTACTGCGCTGCCCAGGTGAGGTGCTGGGCCCGCTCTCCAGATTGCTGCACTTAGTGAGGGGCAGGTCCATCTCTTCTGTTCTCATGCCTCTGAGGCTGGCTGTCTTGCCTGCCACAGGTGGCAAGTGGGGAGGGCACACTTCCTTGACCCTTGCCATCCCATGCATATGAGGGAGTGGCAAGAGCAGCTCTCCTGCTCTCATGCCACAGACCTGGCTCACCTGAGCCCTACCATTAGGGTCTGCTCTAGTTTGCTCTCCAGGGAAGGTGCTTTGCCACTTTTCCGTGTGCTGCAGCTGGTGAGGGGCAGGGCCAGCTCTCCCATTCCCATGATCTGGGGGTCAACCCTCTTGCCTGTCACAGGTGGCAAGGGGTGGGGTTTATCCACAATTTTCAATCTGTTCTTTTGCTAATAGATATTTGGGTTGAGTTCATATCTTGGCTAATGTGAGAAATGACACAGTAGACATAGGACCGCAGCTCTCGCTTCTTCTGACTGATTTGGTTTTTAGAATGTATGTGGCATCAATTTTAAAAGTTCCAAATAACTCTTTATGAAGAAATTTATATATATATATATATATATTCTGTCTGAAGATATATACTTATATATCATGCATATTTATTTTTATTTATTTATTTTTGTTATTGTCTTGATTTGGGTAGACTTGTAGGCTAGTATCTTAGTTAGGATTTCTTTTGCTGTTCAGAGACACTGTGGCATGGTAACTCTTATTAAGGAAAGCAATTAATTCAGGCTGGCTTACAGTTTCAGAGGTTTAGTCCAGTATCTTCATGGTAGCAAGAAACATGGCTGCATGCAGGCAGACATGCTACTGGAGAAGGAGCTGAGAATTCTACATCTTGGATCTGCAGGCAACAGGAAGTGAACTGAGTGCCACACTGAGGATAGCTTGAGTATAGGAGACCCCAAATCCCCCCCCCCGTTACTTCCTCCAACAAGGCCACACCTCCCAGTAGTGCCACTTCCTCTGAGAACTATTTTCTTTCAAATCACCACATTCCACTCCCTGGGCCCCATAGGCTTTTAGATATATCATATAACAATGCATCCAATCTAACTTTAAAATTCCATTGTCTCATATAACAGTCTCAAAGTTATTTAAAAATCTAAAGTTTAAAGTCTCTTCTGAGATTCATGCAGTCTCTTAACTGTAATACCTTATAAAATTAAATAAAAAAGCAGATCACATACTTCCAACATACAATGGCACAAGATATACATTACCATTCCAAAACATAAGGAAGTGGACATAGTGAGGAATTACTGGATCAAAGCAAGACCAAAAACAAACTGGGCAAACTCTGAACTCTGCATCTCTATGTTTGATGTCAAAACACTCTTCAGATCTCCAACTCCTTTCAGCTTTGTTGACTGCAACACACTCTTTCTCTTGGGCTGGTTCCACTCTCTTTTAGTAGCTTTCTTTAGCAAGTGTCCCACAGCCCTGGCATCTCCAACATCTTGAGGTCTCTAAAGCAATCGAGGCTTCACCTTCACATCTTCATTCAATGGCCTCTCTAGACCTCTATTCAGGGTACCCTTGACACATGTCTGGTGTCAGCAACATTCCTTAGTCACAGAGGAAGATTCCAAAACCCCCTTCTTCTGTCCTTGACTCTAAATCCAGAACCACTTGGCTGAAACTGCCAAGTTCTGCTGCTTGCTGGGGCAGGATGTGGCCCCCTCATTCAATTACTTCGTCACCAGCTTTCTGTTTTCCACGGTTTTCTTCACTGCCTAAGCTTTACTATCCTGAAACTGGATCTGTAGACCAGGCTTGCCTCAAAGTCAGATATCTGCTAGCCTCTGCCTTTTAAGTGCTAGAATTAAAGGCATGCATCACCACACTCAGCTCTAAGATTTTCTTTAATTCCTTTTCACAAGTTGGAAACTTAGCTGGCTGAGATCGTGCCCTGGGATTACTACTCCCTTTATTCAATTTCTTAATCTGTCTCCTTAAATAAAGGACTTAATGTCATTCCACTTCCTGGTGCTCCTTTTCTTCTCAAATTGTACATTTTGTATTTTTGTTTGCTTGGCTTGCTCCTTTTCATTATAAATATTCACAAGAGTGACCACTAAAAACCATATGACAGAGTCAATACTGGGCTGTTTTGAGATTTCCTCTGCCAATGCAATTAATCCAAAGCTCTTCGCTTTAGCCTCAGGTAGACTCTTCAGACAAGGGCAAAAAGCAGTCACATTCTTCACCAAAATACCACAAGAATGATCTCTAGGAAACATATTAACATTCTTCTCCTCTGAAACCTCTTGAGCTAGGCTCCCACAGTTTAAATTACCCTTAGTACCACTGCCTCCCATGCTCCTACTAGTATGTCCCATTAAACGGCACTTAAAACATTCCACTGCTTTCCTAACTCAAACTCCCAAAGTCTAAATTCCTCCAAACAAAAAAGCATGGTCAGGCCTATCACAACAATACCCCAGTCCCTAATACCAATTTGTATCTTAGGGTTCTATTGCAGTGAAGAGACACTATGACTATAGCCACTCTTATAAAGGAAAACATTTAATTAGGGCTGGCTTACAGTCTCAGAAGTTTAGTCCATTATCTTCATGGCATTGTGCAGGCAGATATGGTACTGGAGAAGGAGCTGAGAGTTCTGCATCTTGATCCTTAGGCAACAGGAAGTGAACTACATACCACACCAAGCATAGCTTGAGCATAGGAGACATCAAAGCCCACTCCCACAGTTGATACACTTCCTTCAACAAGACCACACCTATGCTAACAAAGCCACACCTTCTAATAGTGACACTCCCTATGGGGACCACTTTCTTTCAAACCACTACAGTAGAGAGAAGAGCTGAGTTGTTCAAAGTTCTCTTGATTTACTGTTTCCTCTGGTTCTTTCCTCCTATAAAGGTTCAGCTACCATTTGTGGGATAATACAGATCATTCTTCCTTAAAAAATAGCCAAACCAGGTATGGAATTTGAGAGGACTTGTATAATTTAGTTACTTTGTTCTATACTTGAGATGCTTTCCTTCTGTTCCTGTCCAGAGGAGTCTACCTTTGAATCAGCCACCTTTATATCTCTGTGATCAAGAGAGAAGAGGATTTCTCTGATTGACCCTCTCAGAGGGATTTCACTTCATCATGGTGGGGAAGGAAGTTGGAACAGCTTCACACATGTCAGCAGGAGTGTGGAGTGGCAGCTTATTCACTTGGTGTTAGACAGGAATCAGAGAGTACAGGCCAGCAGCAAGGCTAGAACCTTGCAAGAGCTAACTCCTGCCATCCATGCCTCACTGACTACAGGCTCCACAACATTTAAAAAAGTACCAGAAGCTGAAAACCAAGCATTCAAGACACAAGCCAGTGTGTGATATCCCATAGTCAAGCCATGACAACGTGAGTGTTGACTGTGAATCACACATTGTGATAAGCATTAAGTAAAACACAGCCTAAGCTCAGAGGAGAGAGAGGTACACAATCCTACAGATAGATAAACTTTAATATTGTTGTATATGTACCATGTGGCAAAAGAGTACAAGGAGGTGTGTGTGTGTGTGTGTGTGTGTGTGTGTGTGTGTGTGTGTGTGTGTAGGATAGTGTGGGCTGACTGGCAAAGTAGAAGGTGAAGCAATGAGATTTTCTTTCAGAAATACCATGAATGTGCTGATTCTAGAATGTGTAAGATTGGGGTTCTGGTGAACACTTGGGGTAAGGATAGTGCTTATTTTTAAATCTGCCACTCATGAATAAACTATCAGCATGGAAATTTTTTTGTTTCTCCCTGTGTGTACTGTTTAGGGGCCAGGCTCCGTCGGTTCCTGCTGTGTATCACCCACCCCTCACTTCAGTGCTTGACACCCAGAAAATGTTATCTTTTATTTCTTAGGGGAAGCTAGGTTACAGTCTGTGGTGAAGCCCAGTGTATTCTGCATTTCTCATTCTGTGACCCATGACTGCCTAAGAAATGTGTTTTTCATAGTAGTAGCAGAAGCATAGGAGGCCAAGGCCACACCACAGAGGTACATTTCATATCTCAGCTTTTATCATGCCTCCAACCATCTTTCTGGACAAGGCAAGTCATGATAGCCAAGGTCCACATCAAGGAGGACTCTATGCTTTTCTTCTTAACTAAGAGTTGCTTAGTGACTACAAGACAGAGTGAAGGCGGGAGCTGGGAACAATTATCTACTCTGCCACCAAATTTTCCAGAAATGAAGTCCTTAGAACATGGGACTCTTAATCCCAGGGTCGTGGGTTCGTGCCCCACGTTGGGCACCAGATCTTGGTGAAATTATTAAGGTCACTCCACGTAGTTAAAAGGGAGGTTTATTTTGTGGAGTAACTTACAAATGAAGGGATAGGTAGGTTGTAGGGTCTGGCAAAGGTATTGCGCAGTCTGGCGGTGTTCTCTGTAGAACTCTGCTCACTCTCCCTCCAGAGTCCAGGGTCCTGGAACCAAGAGAAGCCTCTCCTCTCAATCCTGGGTCTTCTGCTTCCTCCCTCAGCCCCAACTTGTGGGCGTGACCATTACCGAAGCCTCAATGGGGGTTGGAACTTCCAGGCCAAGGCTGGGATAGCTACCCACTACATTGGACAATAAAGGAGCTTTGCATTCATCCCTACCATCAGGAATGTACAAAAAAGCTACAGATATTTTAAAGGTACATTTGAAAGAGAAAACATCAGTAATCCATCTGTGATGCTTTGTTTGAATTCCAGGGATGCTAGCTCAACATTCACCAAGGCTCTTATTCTAACGTCCTCCTGCTGACATCAAGGCAAATGTTAAATCTGACTGTATTTTATATCCAGCCCTTAGAATCTTGCTCTCTTTTCAAAGTGTGTGAATGCCACATTCATATATCATCAGACATACAATTGTCCACAAAATCACAAATCACTACATCCTGGCAAGAAGTTCTCCTGGTTTTGATATGTTAGTACTGCCAGATCTGTGTGCCGTTCTTGATGCCAATCTGTCAAAAAAAATATCCTGGCACATATTGAAAAACGTGCGCGCGCGCGCACACACACACACACACACACACACACACACACACACACACACACACACACACACACACACACACACACACACACACACACACACACCCCAGAAGGAGGCCTGCCTGAGAACCTCATGTGATAGAGGATGGCATGGCTAGGACATGGCTATAGCAAATACACACACACACACACACACACACACACACACACACACACACACACACACACACACACATTCACGCATGCACGCACACATGCACACACGAGATGGAGGCCTGCCTGAGAACCTTGTATGATAGAGGATGTCTAGGACATGGCTAGAGCAAATCCTCCCATCTAGGAAACACCCTTTTTCAGGTCTCTAGAGGAACCCAGATGGTTTAGGCCTCAGACCCTCCCTAGAAGGTACCCATTCTAGGTAACACCCAATTTGAATGGTGCTCAAAAACAAAACTTCCTTGGAGTGTGTTTGTCTCAGGTCCACCTGAGGTCACCTTGTGGAGGGTCACCGATTTGTACCCTCCATGGGAACATGCCCAAGTTAAGGTCACACAAGCTGTTCTCTAAGTACACTCCTGTATTTGACCTTTTTCCTCCCTAACATCACAGGGTGTCTCAGTCTATTTTATAAACCTCGTGTAAAGTATTCTTTGAGCTAAAGAAGAGAAGTTATTAGAGAAGTCTCAGAAAGTTGGAAAAAGCTAACCCAGCAGAGAGGAAACAAAAATATTTTCACCTCAATTTTGATCAGTGTTCGGGAAAAGTGCTAGATCTGTACTCTCCACTTTCTAGTTAGGGAGAAAACTAAAAATAAACAGCCCTATTTTGCAGATTGTTATCTTTTTAAATTAGGAATAAATAAATCCTGTGTTTTGCTCCTGGGCGGTGACATTGAAAACAGAGTTTCTGTGTTTTGAGCAGTAATTTACCCGGGAAAGGACAAGGAGGGCGATGTAGCACATAGTATCTAGTGCTGCGAGCTGTAGAACACTTGACAGAGACACAGCTCTTCTGAATCATGGGAGTGACATTTAGACGAAAGCAGATCACTGCCCCAGACACCCTGTCACCCTCAGCTCAACCAGGAGATGAGCCAGAAGGAGGGATCACCTAAGACTTTGATTTTATTGATGGAAAAAATCCTTACAGTTTAGTGTATTTTCAAAGGAAATCTGAGCCCCCACCCTTTTAAATCAATACATAAAGCACTTACTGTGCTCCTGTAGATGCACTGGGGGTCTCGGTAATTCAATAGATGACACTTACCAAAGTTAATCAAGATCAGATAAACAACTTAAATAGACTGATAACCCCTACAGAAATAGAAGCATTCATTAAAAGTCTCCCAACCGAAAAAAGCCCAGGGCCAGATGGTTTTTAACACAGAATTCTAGCAGACTTTCAAAGAAGAGCTAATACCAATACTCTTCAAATTATCCCACAAAATAGAAACAGAAGACTAATTCATTTTATGAGGCTACAGTCACCCTGATACCCAAACCACACAAAGATTCAATGAAGAAAGAGAATTACAGACCAGTTTCCCTTATGAACATAAATTCAAAATACTAAACAAAATACTTGCAAATTGAATCTAAGAATACACTAAAAGGATCATCCACCATGATCAAGTAGGCTTCATCCCAGAGATGCAGGGATGGTTCAACATATGAAAATCTGTCAGCTGTCAGTGTAATACACCATATAAACAAACTGAAAGAAAATAAAAAAACAAGACCATCTCATTAGATGCTGAAAAGGCCTATGGCAAAATCTAACACTCCTTCATGAATGAAAGTTTTGGGGAGATCAGGGACACAAGGGAAATACCTAAACATAATAAAGGCAATTTACAGAAAGTCTGTAGCCAACATCAAATTAAGTCGAAAGAAACTCAAAGCAATTCCACTAAAATAAGGAACATGACAATGCCATCCACTCTCCATATCTATTCAATATAGTAATTGAAGTTCTAGCTAGAGCAATAAGACAACTGAAGGAGATCAAGGGTATCACTATTTGCAGATGGTATGGTAGTGTACATAAGTGACCTTCAGAATTCAACCAGGAAGCTCCCACAGCTGATAAACACCTTCAGCAATGTGGCTGGAACAAGATTAACAACAAAACCAGTAGCCCTCCTATATATGCATCAAGCAGGAGAGGGAAGCTTGGAGTTTAGGAGCCAGAGTGGGAACTGGACACACAGAGGTGTAGAGACATGGGGTGCATCAGATCAGCTGTACCTCATATATTACCAAGGATGTTGGGAGATGAGAACCCCAAAATCAGACCATGGGGCACAACCACTGTGACAGGCTAATAAATATATGTCCAGATCCAAATTCTTGGATTTATAATTATTCTTTGAAAAGAGTCTTTGCATATGGGATTATGTTACAGGTTTTGAGAGCAGAGATTATCAAAATTATGCAGACATCCCCTAAGCATTATCACAAATGTCTTCTAAGAGATAAACTGGACAACCATAGAAGGCTGTGTGACCACAGAGATGAGAGGTTAGTGACATGGGACCATAGGGCCAGGATCACTATAACACCGGCAGACTGAGAAGCTGAAGGAGGCAGGGAACCTACTCCCCTCCAAAGCTTCCAGAGCAAACAAGATCCCGCCAACACCTTGATTTCAGACTCAGCAGCTTCTGGAGCTGTGAGATAATAACAGCCTATTGTTTCAGCTCACTGGTGTTGTGGTGACTGGCTACAGCGTTTTAGGAACTGAGCACTCCTACATTTAGGACCAGAAAGGGAACAAGGGTTTAAAAGTAAGAGGTAGCAAAAAGCTTGATGTCACAGAAACCAAAGCAAGAACTTACAAACAGACCAGAGGCAATGGTGTCAGATGCTAGGACTAAGAAACGACTAAGATTAGGTGGAAGCCATAGGAAAGACTAAGGGTAACGGTGAAAGCTACCTGAAACTGGGAACCTACTGTGTGCCTGACACTGCTACAACATGTTGTAAGCATTGGGTTAATCTCATAGCAACCTTACGTTCAACCCCATTTCTTGGCGGAAAAAATGAGCTTTAAAAACGGACAAAACAAAGCTATCAAATCACTTGCTCTAGGTAAGTATGGCTATGATTTGAGCCCCAGTTCTGATTCCAGCACCTGTGTCTCAACTCCTGTTGTACTCACTTCCTCTTCAGCCCTAGAAGTTCTGGCTTTGGGGCCTTGATCAAGGTAAATGATAGCTCAAACTTCAGATAGAAGAAGCCTTTTTCTATACACAGTTTCTTACTGAAAGGAAGGAGAGAGAATAGAAAACTTAACCTCATCTGGACCTCATCTTCCTGTCTGATAGGAAAAAGAAGGTTTCTGTTAAAGCTGAGGGAGATAGCCAAGTTGTAGGTCACAGGAGTGTAGGAAAGTGTCATAGTATAAATGTGAAACAGAGAGTGCTTAATTAGGAATTAGCCATTTGCCAGGTGGTGGTGGCCTTTAAACCCAGCACTTGGGAGGCAAAGGCAGGTGGATTTCTGTGAGTTCGAGGCCAGCCTGGACTACAGAGTGAGTTCCAGGACAGGCGCAAAGCTACACAGAGAAACCCTGTCTTGAAAAAAAGAAAGAAAGGAAGGAAGAGAGGGAGGGAGGGAGGGAGTGAGGGAGGGAGGAAGAGAGAGAGGGAGGGAGGGAGGGAGGGAGGAAGGAAAGGAAAGGAAAGGAAAGGAAAGGAAAGGAAAGGAAAGGAAAGGAAAGGAAAGGAAAGGAAAGAGGAAAGGAAAGGAAAGGAAAGGAAAGGAAAGGAAAGGAAAGGAAAGGAAAGGAACTAGCCATTTTATCAACTAGCTTCTACTTGTGTGTCACCTGTGACCAAGGTGTGATTGCATCAAGTAGAAGGCATCACACGGAGGAGAAAGGGTGGGAAGAGGGAACCATCACCTCTCATCTGTTACATGGGAAGCAGTTTGCTCAGAACCAAGGAAAGAATGAATCAAGTGAAAAGCATGCTTCTTGCCAGTGGAGATTTGATCTGCTTGGAGAACAAGCCCTTGGTGGTCCAGAAGATGAACCAGAATTTAACGATGTTGCATGATGAAGGGCCTGTTGAAATATTAAAAACTGGAGTGCTAATTGTAGTGAACAGAGCAATTGAAAGGCTTCAAAGCGAAGGGACCAGCTGTTTCTCATCATGAAGATGTTTGAATGATAGTCAAGAACCAGAGGGGCATTTGAGCATGATGGTGGGATGAATCAGGGGAAGACAACCAGGAGAGGATTCTAGAAGACAGTGGTTCAAAAGAAGGTCGGAATTTTATGCTTTCCTAGTTCTACACAAATAGACCTCAAGTTCTTAGGACCACTGCATGCTTAAAAGTCATTCTTTGTATCGGCATTCAGTCTGTCCTTTTACATGACATAATTGAGAAGAGCAGAATCTCTCTGTGTGACCTTGGATAAGTAACTTCTTGAGCCTCAGGTTTTCTATCTATAAAATACATATCTGTCTCTGTCTCTCTCAATGTGTGTGTGTGTGTGTGTGTGTGTGTGTGTGTGTGTGTGTGTGTTACATTTGTGGTGAAGCATTAATGGGGTAAAAATCAATGTCTAGGGCAGTGGTTCTCAACCTTCCTAATGCTGTGATCCTTCCATACAGTTCCTCATGTTGTAATGACCCCCACCCTCCAAATTATTTTGTTGCTACTTCATTACTGTAATTTTGCTACTGTTGTGAATCAGATAAATATCTGATAAGTAGGATATTGATGAAAGGGTCATTTGACCCTCAGAAGGGTCATGATCCACATATTGAGAATCACTGGTCTAGAAGAATGCCTGACATTTTGTTAGTCAGTGTCATCATTTTCTAAAGTAATTAAGAACAAATTACATGATGTAACTTATTGAATGATGATTCATTTCTAAAGCTATGACTTTGCAATCTTTTACACTTTTCAACATTGTCAAATGTTTGCAGCATATTTATTCTTCTTGTATTAGATGTTTATGTACATCTCTCTCATGTCAATGGACTTGGCCCTTGTAGAAGGAGAGATTTAATGTGCCAAGCCCTTGTTTGACAGTCTGAGGACTCCTGATTTGTAGGAGGATTAGGATGGGTTTGTTTCAGCATTGGGGATTCTTCCAAAATTCCACTGTGACATATCCCTTCTTCATAGCTGTGCTCTGTTAAAACTACTCATAGGTCATTTATTTTTAACGTTCTCCCCATGATCTACATTATTACATTTTTGAAGCACAAGATTTAACAGTTTCAAGTACCTATGCACTAAATATCCACAGTGTAATTTTTATTTTCATTTATGTCACTTCATACTTCTTTGAGGGGTGTTATATAACACTGAGGAGTGCCATGCTGAGCCACAATCCTGTTCCCTTTACCCAACAGTCACCCATAAAAGGTATAATAAGTAGAAAGCAGCCTAGCTAATATTTTCAGCCTGAACCTCCATGTGCTATCTAATGTTAACTGAAAAATCTCTCCCCCATACCTTTTCCTCTGTCATCTACAAGTTTGTATGGACTCTGCTGGAGTCTTCTGGGTCTGGAGACATCCAGGCTGTACTCTGAAAATGTGGAACTTAGAATGATATGATGGAGGAAAGTGGATGGGAAGAATGATAGGTTGAGACCAGCATGCCAGTTATAGCCCCAGAAAGGGACATCTTCTATTCCCACATGTCCATATACTTTGGCATCTCAGCAGGGTATTGACTGACAGAGGAAACCTACCAGAATGTTCCCAAGGGGCTAGCTAGCTAGTCCTAACTTGGGTGAAACTTCAAAGACCAATACTCAGACTCACAGTATCATGGGTTTGGAAACCAGATCTTGGGACCGACTCACACTAAGCAATCCATAGGAAGGTAAATGTATAGAACCCTGGGACAGAAGTTTGTTAGCTTTCCCTGAGATCCCTACTGACCATTGGATGGGAAGAAAAGTAGAGGTTGCCCTAATTATACAGTGGAAGACAAGCCCTAATCCATAGACTGTCTAGCAGACACTGCCAGGATGAGGAACTTATTGGCACAGGAACACACAACTGTGCCATGGGCCTATCTGGCTGTTCTGTTATCAAGAACTTTCTGTTATCAACTATGTGGCTCCCTTGAAATGTGATTGGTACTAGAAAGACAGGATAAATGTTTGTTTCTTTCACTTGGACAGGTTTCTGAATAATAATTTGGTATTTTAGCCACCTCCAATGGTAACCAATGCATGTTTTTAAAAACTAGTTTGGGCCTGGAATTCTTGATTTTTCCAGGCTGTTCAATCACCAGTTCTGGCCTCTCTGTTAGTCCCATGAAGAATGTTCTTTGATTGTCATTGACACCCCAGATATCAGTTTGTAGACCCAAAGTGCCATAAAATATGCAAATGTGCACAGATGTTCCCAGGATTTTAGAAGACAGTTTGTTAAGTTTAATATATGACAAGATAATTCCCATTTGTAGGATTCCTTTAATAATAACCAAGGATGTCCCCATTTGAACAAAGCACTGTCTAGTAGATAATGTAAAAACAAAATTACAATTCTAATGTGACTCACAAGCCTTAGGAATAGTTGTTGATTTTCTCTGGAGTTCATGCCAGGACATAAATTTGTGTTTTAGCCATTCCTGAACTGACCTCTTCAGTTAATAGTGCAATTTCTCATTGCAGGTTTAAGTTTATCTATTCATGGGGCTGAAAAGCGCTTGCAAATCCATCAACGGCGAAGTGTGGCAAGCCGCCCAGGGTCACGTCGTCGCTTGCCTGTGGTCAGGCATTCCTCACTCCCACCAGGCAGAAGGTCAATAAAAATGGAGGCCAGCTCTTCTGGAATCGCTAATGGAAAAAACAAAGTTTTCCACGCAGGTAATGAATGGGCAAGTTCAACAGGGACCCCACTCCATCAGCAACACCATTCACCTACATTGTGCTGTTAGTACCCTGTGCTACGCCTCCAGTTGGCTTATGTTTTTCCTCATCGCCAATCAGTGGCAAATGTCATTAGGACCAATAAGCAGAAAGAAAGACAGACAGACAGAGACAGACAAACAGAGAGAAAGAGAGAGAGAGAGAAAGAGAGAGAGAGAGAGAGAGAGAGAGAGAGAGAGAGAGAGAGAGAGAGATGACAGAGGATCTTAAGGACACGTTCCACCTATACTGGCCAAATCTAAGTGAAAACCAGAATGATAAACTCTCACTCGGTTCTGAAAGCCTTGAACAATTGAACAGAGTTAGCCATTTTCCTCATAATCTGAACCCAGGGAAACTTTGTTTTCGAATGTCCACTCTGAATGGGAGTGAGTTGTCTGGATTGGCTTGCTTGCATCATCCTGATGAGACATCGTATTAAATTTCAAGGTTTCTATGAAGCATTTGTGATCTAAATGTGTTAAACCAATTTTACATTAAAACCTGTGATTTCAACTAAAAAGTTGTATGTGCTTGTTTGGAAAGAGTCTCATTTAAGTAGTCATTCATTCGTTAATTCAGCAGATACATACTGAGTTCTTGCTATATACTAGACATTATTCTAGAAATACCACTGAACAAGACAATGTTCCGGTCAGTTGGAAGATAATTCAGAATTAATTTAGAATAGGTTTTACCAAATTCTGGGTCTTCTCTGTACTGTCCTATAGATGGTGGCCAGCTGTGGAAGCCAAGCCTCCAGCTGTTGCTCAGTCACATCCTCCTCTCCCTCTGAACTGGTGGCTTTGTTTCCTAACCTCTCCAAGAAACCCCCAGGCTGCTGAGAATGAATGCTTAGGAGCCCCTTCTTCCATCGTCCTTTTTGTCCTATTTTCCAAGGACAAGATCTTCTCACGGTCTTTGACAAGCCTGTGCCTGTGTCCTTTCGTCTTGGCCACCTCTCCTCTCTGGAGAAGCAATCAGGAGAATGTACATCCTCTTCTTATTCTCTTTATCCCTCATATACTGATGGCTGTTCCCTTGAGTGTATGCCAAGACTCATGCTCCGTCAATTCTAATCATCTCCACTTGACACTGTCTCCTTTATGTCTTCTTAGCACTTTTCCTTCTTCTAAGCTAAAGGTTGGAAAGAAACAACACCTTTGTTGCTCTTCTTTCATAATTCCCAGCCATTCTGTAGCTGATCCAATCCAGTTTCTAGCGCCCCCTTTTTTTTTGGCTGTTCGTTGTGATCAACCTTCCGGTAGATGCCTGCTTCGTTCTTCTGATGCTCTGGACTGCACTGGACCATGCACAGTCTCCAGATGCAAATCTCTAGGCTTCCATGGCAACCTAAGTCCTCTTAGTCATCTCACATGTAGCTTTCCTGGCTTCTCAATCTTTGCCTGCTGTTCCAGTGCATCCTGTATCATAAATCCAGAAAGAGCACCCAAGTTTCTGATCGTGGAGTTCACCTTTCCTGACCATCTCATGAGCATGATAAGAGCAGCATCAACAGAGACAGAAGTGAATTTTTGTTATGTTGTCAAGTGGGTCAAAAGATTTTTTCCAATGGACCAGATGTGCAATAAGAGGGAACCTGGGACTAATGAGGACTCTGAAGGTGTGGGCTAGAGAAATAGGCTTCGTATCAACTGAAATGGGGCAGGCTTCAGATTCTGCTGGAGGAGAAAAATGGAATGGTGTTGGGGTTTTGATTATAATTGAGACAGCATTAGAACTGGTGAGATCTTTTGGATGGTAAAAGAAATATCCCTGGAGTTTAAGGTCTCTGGGAATGAGATTTAAATTTGACATTTGTTAGAATAAATGTTGAATTTAAAGACAACAGATAGAGACGACCAAGAACGAAATACAACTGACCATTCAAATCAAGCTTCACATCTTGGTTTTTTGTTTGTTTATTTTTTCTTTTTTATTATTTAAAACAGTTTTAAATTTAAATATATTTTGATAATGTTCTTCCCATTCCCCAAGTCCATCTAGGTCCTCTCCCCTTTCCTACCCACCAAATTTTAAGTTCTTTAAAAACAAACAAAGATCCAACACAACAACAAAATCTCCCTAAACCAGAAAACCAAAATAAAACCATACCCCAAAAGAATATAAGAAAACACTCAACTGTAACCAAATAAAAGCATACACACAATTAAAAAAAAAATGGAGTTCATTTTCTTTTGGTAAACTACTCCTAAACATGAGACCTGCCCTGGAATGACTAATATACCCATTGTTACTCCACTGGGAAAAAACTGATTTTCCCTCTCCCAGCAACTATAAATGATAGTTGAGTCGATAACGCTTATCATAGTGGCTAGGTTTTCATTGCTTAATTTATTTTTTTAAAAATATAACAAAATAAAATATAAAGCAGAAACTATCACACCAAAGTTGGACCAGACAAAGTAGCAGAAAGAAAAGTGCCTAAGAAAAGGCACAGAAACCAGAGACCTACTCATTTGCACACTCAGGAATCCCACTGAAAATACTAAAGTAAAGACCATAATGAACATGCAGGGAACCTGGGTGCTGACCTGTGCAGGCCCTGTGCATGCTGGCTCAGTCTCTGTCAGTTCATATGAACTTTCCTTGTGATGATTTAGAGTGCCTTATTCTCCTGGTGTCCTCTATTCCTCCTGGCTCTTACACTCTTTCCACTTCCCCTTCTACGGGGTTCCCTGAGCTCTGAGGGGAGGGATTTGGTGGCGACATCCCATTTAGGGCTGAGTGTTTCAAGGTCTCTCACTTTTTGCACAGTGTCTAGCTGTGGATCTCTACATCCGTTCCCATCTGCTGCAGGAGGAAGTTTCACTATTGATTGCTGAACAAGGTATTGTAAGTAGAGCAGAATATCATCAGGCGTCATTTTATCACTCTATTTTTCTCTCTTTCTGTCTTTTTAGACCAGTATTATTTGGTTTTACCCTAAGTCCCTGGGCTATCTAGTCTCAGGTCCTTGGTCACCCAAGTGGTGTTGGGTGTGGATTCCATCTTGTGGAGTAGGTCTTAAATCAAATCAGATGTCAGTGGGTGACTCCCACAAGCCTTGTGCCACCACTGCTCTAACGTATCTTGCTGGTAGCACTTCATTGTGAATAAAGGGTGTGTGGCTGGTTTGGTGTTTACATTTCTCTCTTGATACATCATACAGAGTCTTTTCCTGTACCAAGGACACTGGAATGTTGGAGTGAAGGCTCTGTGTAGGCACTAGTTTGATGTGTCCATGTTCAATGAGTTGTGTGGGAGTGGTCTTCAGCAATGGGGCCTTCCTGTCAGTTTGCAGAGAATAAGCTATAGTCTTGACAACAGTCTAGGTTATTTGGGGATTCTCATGGGGCACCTTTGGCCAACAACTCAAGTAGATGCAACCCAATTCTGGTACTGGAAGCTTCCTTTGGTGACAACAGATGTCCAGTCTGGGGTCTGTCTCCCCCATTCTTTGGTGATTTCATTTAGATACCCTCCATATATATGTATGTATTTTAGGAAGCCTTTACTGTATTGGGGTTCCATACTGCCTTCAAATGTCCCTTAATTTTTAGCTATCTCTCTCTGTATTCCTTCCCTTGTCCCCTTTACCCCGACCCTCCACACTTCAACCTCCCATTCCACACTCTTGGTTTTAACAAAATATAGGTCAAAAGTATTATATATGTGTGGGGGGGAACTTGTCCTAAATATGTGTATTTCATTCTTGTCATCATTCTCTAAACAATACACTGTAACAACTATCCACATAACATTCACATTGTATTATGTATTTTAAAAAATGTAAAAATGATTTAAAGCACACTGGACAATGCATGAGTTCTGTGTAAGCACTACACTCTTTTATATAACTGAACTGAGCATACTTCTTGAAGCCAATCTGCTGTGGCTACTGAGGGGTGATGTAGGTGAAAAGGGAGACGGGTTCAGCAGCTAAGAACTGAGCACTGTGAATCAGCAGTTAGGGATATAAGCCACTAATGAAGGGCAGGAAAGAAGAGATGAGTCATAGAGGGAAATAATTTGAAATTAATTATCAAGAAGAGGAGAGTGATTATCTGGGGGAAATGCTGAAAGTCAAGTAACATGAGGACTGAGAATCAGCCACTGATTTCCACAGACATCCATGAGGAGTTTGGTGAGAGCAGTTTTAGTGAAGCAGTGGTGATGAAACCCTGTCTGAAGTGGATGCAAAAGAGGATGAGAGGATACAGATTAGATGTTGGGACACTAGACAATGTTTGGGAAGTTTTAGAATGGAAGAAGCTAAAGAACCAGGGAAACAATTGCAGAGGTGAGGCAGGGGAGAGTTCTGTTCCCCAGTTCCACATCAAGATGGTCAGAAGAAGGGAGAAGTTTTAGTGGTAGAGATGAGGGCTCTATATGGTAGAGTCAAAGGTGGTGACAGGTAACAAGGAGGAAGGGGACTGTTTGGATTTTTGCCGGTGTAATGAAGTTCCTTCCCCATGGGGTCAGGGTCCTCTTTGCTGTAAAGAAGCAAGATCATAACTAAGAATGATAATGGAGCTGAGGAAGAGAAAGATAACAGTCCACACAGCGGGGGATTTGCTTGTCATCCCACAGTACTGGGCAGTGAGACTCACAGCCACAAAGTGAAGGACTAACTCTCATGACTGTATTCTTAACTTTATTGAAGTATGTGAGTATGTAGATGGAGTCAGATGAGAGTCCTTTGACCAGGATTATGATGTTGCTAAGGCAGCAGGAAGAGAAACTGAAGACATTGACAAGACATAGAAGGGATATGAGTATAATGATCTAAACTTGATAAAGTGGAAGAGTAAAGATATCCAGGGAATAACAGTGGTGAACAGTTAGTAGGACCAGAGTTCCCAGAGGGGACAGGCAAGTGTAACAAAGATGATATGGAATATTAAACAAGGATACTCTGAGAATGGAGTACATGGTGGTAATATTGTAGAGTAGGGTATTGTTACAGGTAACAGCAAGCAAGATATATACCAGGGCACAAAGAAAAGAGACTGTAATAAATTGGAGGACAAGATCATTGAAGAATTCACAAGGACCATCAGGAGTCAGAGGCAGCCTGATCTTTGAGTCTGAGGCCAATGTGGTCTACAGACTGAGCTCCACAAGACTACACAGAGAAACCCTGTCTGAAAGAGAGAGAGAGAGAGAGAGAGAGAGAGAGAGAGAGAGAGAGAGAGAGAGAGAATATAACTCACAAAGATCTCCTACAGTCCTATAGTGTGAGAAAGACTATATTTTTGGCTTCCTGTATTGAGACCCCATTCTGCATCTGTAAATTTAACTAATGGTAGATCAAAAATGTTTGGAAAAAATATGTCTGTACTGAGTAGGTCTTCCAGTGGTTGGCCACATAAGCAGTGTAGCATGTCAACTGCATATTGTTTATAGTGTGTTAGGTATTGTAAATAATCTTAAGATAATTTAAAGCATAGAGGGAGATATTGTTATCCTAGATGTAGACACAATGCATTTGGTGTAATGAACTGAGTAGCTGCACAGTTGGGTATCATCAGAAAGCCTAGAGACAGACATCCATAAACTCAGAGGACTGAGTTTACATTGAAGACATTTTAGAGTGTGTGAAAAGCCAGGCTAATGTACTAAAGGAGTGACTAAATACGACCTGCAAGTAGCAGGTAGAAGTAAGCTGAAAGAAGAAGGTGACAGGATATAATAACATGAGATTAAAGGATCTGGGACCTGGGGAGAAAAGAAGGGAAGTAGAATGAATGTGTCTTTGAGACTCAAGAATGACACCTGCTCTCTGTCCTTATCTGCTGCGGGTCAAGAATGCTGCCATGTCAGAGCTTGTGGATTGATCTCATCAACTTTTCATTGCTTCCCATTTATCAAGCTTCCAGAGGGAAGCTGTGGCCTGATGAATATCTGGGTTTCAATTAGAGCCAGATGGACAGAACCCTCTAAAAAGAGATTGATTGATTGATTTATTGATTGATTGATTGATTGATAATCAACAGAATTCTGCAGGGCCCAGTAGAAGGATTTGGAAATTGTGTTATTAACTGCAATGGCTTTATCTGGCTTCCCACATCCCCCTGGAGTCTTGCTTTGAAGATGCTCATTGGCAGTCCTCCTCTTGAAATTTCTCATGACCATCTAGAAGGAAGTGTTGAGTTAGAAACTAGTTTCCAGGTCCTCTGTAGTTCAGTCTTTCCAGACTTAACCTCTTTTGATATAACTCCTCTCAACTTTGTTCTGCTTTAACCATTTTTTAATAAAGTACCTCAGGTGGGCTTTTACTGTGCCATTCTTGGATTCCTGTGTCAGTCTGGAAGGCTCTTTACCCCGATCTTACACTTTCTTACGCTTTCCTACTTTAAAGGCATTTACATCTCTCTTCCTCCAAGAAACCTTTTATGGTCTAACTGATCAGAATAGAAGTCCTTTTTTCCCAGCTCGTAGAAGTCAGAAGCCCTATTATAGACCCATTTGTTTTAGGATTTATGATTCTGCTGCTAGGGATAGCACTCAATTCCTTTGTATATCTGCTGTTCCTCCCAACCCTATGCATTATTTTGGAGTATGTTTTAAATAAATGATTATTTGTTGTTTGTTAAATTATGTTTACTTGCCAGATATAGGTTGTTATTCTGAAGTCATAAATACTAAATATGATTTTACTTTCATATGATCTTTCAGCTGTTTAAAAACTCATCTCCAGCTATTTTCCTATTGAACTATTTCCTAGTTTCTGCATGGTTTATTTAAAGATTGACATTCATGTTCTTGACCATCCGTCCACCCTTCCTTTAGAAATAATCATTTCATTATTGCCTTTTTAGGAAATACTGTGCTTAAAGCTGAATACAATATCCTCCTCTAACCCACACTGAATATCATCAGCCATTTTCCCCTTTAGTTGATAAACTGTGTTGACCTTAACATAACAACAATTAAAGAAAATTAAGATATTTCTTAAAAGTATAACATAAACTAGGTGTAATTTAGCAAATCTCAAGTTGCTGTCTCCACTTCTAAAAACACAACACTATATTTATCCAACATTCTATGGTAGGTTCTCAAAGCCTGTGTATATGGACTCTTGAAGCTATGAATAAAGTCAATCCTTTAGCACCAAATGCTTTGAAAATTTTTCTATTAAGCAAATTATTCCAAGAAACCATTTAAAAATACAGATTTAAAGCTCAAGTTGTTTTGGCCAGGTGGCACGTGACTTTAGTTGGTCCTCTTTATTTTCAGTGTGCCGACACCAATGCATCATAGCTCCTATTGGGAGATTAGAGAAGAGCCCTCACGTCGTGGTTCTTATGTCTAGTGAGTCATCAATCATAGAGGCACATGGATATTTTAGTCATCTTGAAACCTATTAAGTCATCTAGCTGCCCTTTACACAGTTAGTGAGTGATTCCAGTTCCAAAGTGAGCTCTAAAAGCCCACTCAGACTGGTCATTCGGTATGAAGAGAAGGGCAGAAGATTTCCCTAGACCTTTTATGCTCTAACTTGAACATTTGAAGTTACAAATATTTCAGAGTGCCTACTGTGTGTTGGCAAGTATTTATTTGGAAGACACCTTGCTCAGAATTAAGGTGGAGCAGAACTATATAAAACATGGGTCTTTGTAATTCACAATCATGTGCAAGGGATAACTTTTCAGGGCTCTTTGTTAATGACAACAAAAACTAGTTATTAACTGCTATGTTCCTGCTGCAGCCTGGTTTGGGTCCTGAGAGAGGGAAGGGGTGTCAGCAAGAGGAAACGAATTGTCAGACCACTACATGAGTTTCACACGGTGGCCGGCCCTGAATAACTCAAGCTGTCTTTATTTATACTTCAAAAATAAACATGTTTTTCCATCGTACTAACAAACTTGTTTTTCCACCCTCCAACATTAACCTCCAGCAAAATAAATGTCAAATACGTTTTTTTCCCCAACTTTTACATCAAAACATCTTTTTTTTTCTCATTTTTTAAATGTATTATATTTGTGTTTTAATTTTGCACATCAGCCATGGGTTCTGCTGTCCTCCCCCCTCCTGGCTCCACCCCCACCTTTCCTCCAGCCCCTCCCCTCCATGCCCATGTCCTCCAGGGCCTGATACTACAATGTGCTGCGTTGATTGCAGATGCAAGCTTTGTTGACAGGTTGAAAGGCCCAGATGTATTACCAAATAACTACAAAACCCTGAGTGAATTACTTAACTGTCTCAATGTCAGTTTCCTCATTAGTAAAGTGAGGGTGTTAATGTCCCTTCTTACTGTGTTAGTGTTGCCAGGTTAAACATAGCCCATCTACTTAAATGCAAAACCAAATAAGTACCTTTGTCTTTATTTTTGAAAGTTTCATACATAGATATAACAAAACTTGATTGTATCTGCCTTGCTTCCCCCATCCAGTTTCCACCATTTCCTCCCTAACATGCCCCCTCCAAATCCAGTGTCCTTTTTTTGGTATTTGCTTTGTTTTGTCTTGATAACCCTCCAAACCCATTTAGTGCTGCCCATATGTGCATGCATGTGGGGTCATCCATTGCATCATGAGAAGCATGCTAGTGATCATATCCTCAGTTAAGTTTCCCTCCCCCCAGCAATTACCAACTGCCAGTAGCTCTTTAGTCGTGGCTGGAACCTGATGACCATCTATCTCGCCTATGCCAGAATTGTGGCTGCCTTGGGCTTGTGCAGGTCTTGTGCAGGGAGCCATAGCTGCTATGAGATCATGAGTACAGTAGCCATGATGTGTCTAGAGGACAGCACCTAATAGCCCTCCTCCCCATCTTTCTGGTCTTACGTTCTTTCCACTTCATCTTCCATAATATTCCCTGAGCCTTGGTGGTGATGGGATAATATAAACGTCATTTGTGGCTGGGCATTTGGTCTCGTATTCTCAGCACTTTGACCAATTAGACATCTCTTAACTGACTGCTGCTCACTGCACTGAGAAGCTTCTTTAACCAGGGGAACAAGTAGCCCACATCTATGGGTATAAGCATAAGTATTTAGAAAGGAATTTGACAGCATGCTCATTTATCAAAATAATAATAGACTGTACCCTAGGGCCTATGACTTTCCCAGTCATGGGCTTTTGACCAGAATTATAGTACCAATAATGAAATTCTTTCTTATGAAGCCAGTCCCTAATCCAATCAGAAAGTGGTTACTCACTTACAATAGTGGTAAAACTATTTCTTGGCAATCAGTATTACAGCATGCAGGAATGGACAAGGTACTTTATTAAGGCATTTTCTCCAACAGAAGTACTTTTGAACATATACCTTGACTGTGGCGTAGGGTATACTTGTAATAAAATCAAGATGCTTGTTTGCAAGTCAAGTTTAGCTGGACATTGGGTGCTATTGTATTCTATTGGGCGGTCTTTTGTAGTTTTGTGGTAATTAAATAAATGAATTCATGCAAAATGCCCCGCACGATGCCAAGGACAAGTGGTCCACGTGAATGAGAATAGTCTTATAAAACAAAATGTGGAAGTCTGAAGGTACACCTGTCCTGGAATCATCTGATGTTAAATCACCATACTGTAAAGCAGTATCCTAGTTAAGATGTGATCAAATTAGTAGGATGAGTTTTCCCCTTGCTGTACTGACAAAAAAAAAAAAAAAAAAAAAAAGCCACTCTGTCATCTTTCATAGTTTTGTTTTCCTTCTGTTTTTGACATTTGTATAATCAATTTCATTTGACTTTATCCTTTAGCCACTCATAATTGATGAATATTATTTTCTTCTTCCCTTTATAGCCACTAGTCAAAGTGCTACTATGGGTTTTGGACTATGACTCAGGAGGCAAGAGCAGAATGCACTAAAGCCTTGATTTCAGTTCTTTGAGTTTGAAACTGTAGAGCAGAGTGAGTAGATCCAATTCTTAGCCTCGTGATGCTACCATACAAAATAGAGTGGCTTATGAACTATTTCTTATCTATTTCGTTATATGTTAAGCCAATCATCTAGTCACAGAAAAGTCACAGGCAATACCTTTTACTCTTCTTTTGAGTTTGTGAAATGACACTTTGCTGTTAATGATTCATTACTGTTTTTACCTCACTTTTAAGAACCTAAGTGGTCCTTTTCCATTTATACATAATTATTTCTCTTTACATGGAGATGGTGTTTGATACCGGGTGTATTGATTTCACCAGAGAGAAGCTTTTATTGTTTTCAGCGAACTAGAGTGATTCCCATGCTCTGAATGTACCAGTATTAAATGTGCAATTTGATGACAACACAGTTACAACTATGATTTATTAAGCAACCTATGTATCCTCTACCTCAAGAACTGTTGTGTGCATTCAGTACCTCATTTAATATCCATTGTATCCTCATTCTGTTATCCTTATTTTATGGCTGAGGAAACCAAGGCCCAAGGAAAGGTAATATACAGCCAAGAAATGGTGAAGCAAGATTCCAGTTGAAGAGACCCAATTTGCTCATTCACATGACTTAGTGATAATATTTCTAGAAAGTCAGTTTTAGACATAAACCTGAAATAGTTCAATTTTCAATATAAGAAACTCAAACAGGGCTTAGATAGGACCAGTTAGATTCTGTTGAGCAGACCATAGTCTCCTTAATGGCATACCACTGTTTATTCCCACATTCATGTCATCATACTTCATAATGTCTCCTTTATGTTCTGTTTTATACCCTTTTTAAAAATTCTCCCGCTCTCTGACTGTGATATAAAATTTATTCATGTTTCCCTGCAGTTCTGTGTTTACTTCCCAAATGAACATTAAGTCCTGGTCTTAAATCAATAGATTCAGTAAGTACCTTTTAAGGTACATTTTTAATCTAGGAATTAAAAGGAAAAAATAAGGAAAAGGTAAATGCTTGGCTAATCTTCAGAATGAGCATTGTTGCGATACCACAACATCATATTGGGACAATGTTCTGTTGTTTCCAAATGTTCATTTAAGTGAGTTTTCATGGCAGTCCTAAAGGACAGGTTTACACTTGCTGTGATTTGGAAAATAAAATGACTTTCCTAAAAGTGAAAATGTGATCACTGACAACCCAACTAGAACCTTACACCTTAATTTCTTATGTCTTTCTTATTCTGTCATCTTTGGGTTGGTTTTCTTAGATGAGAGTGGTTTGAGTGGGAAATTATGTTTTCTCATCCCTCTTTCCCTGAAAACTGGCATTTTCTTGAGAAGCTGGGTTTGTTTCTGAACCCAAGGCAATCTCCTTTAACAGATCTGAAATTTGCACAAAATTATCCAATCATTTTTCTATTTGAAGGATGGATCTTTGATGGGTCATAAAGGTCCACATGACTTTACACTGTATGGAAGAAAAGACATGGGGCTACTTTGGGCTTAGATTCCATTTGTCTTTGCATAGAAGGTGGATTTGGTGCCTTTCAGAGCAGCTGGTGCTGTGGGTGGTAATAACACTAATCATCCTTCATTTGAATCTCTTCCTCCGTAAGTGGATTTTGTAGAGGTATGATGTAAATTCAAGAAATAAGGCGTACTTAAGAAAATAATCCATGTGGGTTTTGGTAAGCACAGGTATCAGTGCTCCTGAATTTCATTTGCTGAGAAATAAGATTGTGCTTCCTAAAAAATTCACACTCAATTCTTCTCTTATTTACGTTTTCCTTCTCCTTTGCCAAAAACTGCAAACACCTATTTTGACCTATAGGATACATTCAGGTAGGATTTTGTGAATTATCTTTGTTGCATTCAAAGTAAATGAAGAAAGGCTAAGAAAAAGCAGCCACAAAGAAAACCAAATGGACACTCTCTAGGGAGGCCATCATGTTTATAGAATTTGAAACTGCTTCTTATACCCAAGACTTTCAGTGAGTTTCATTTTTATGAAGTTTGAAGAGATTTAAGTGCACAACTCATGAACATACAACCAAAGCAAGTAGGGCTGGGCCTTCAAAGCATATGCCCTCAACCATAGTATGTGATCAGGTGACAGAAAAGTCTTATTGCACTTATTTAAGAGCTGAACAGCTGATGTGCAAGGTGCCAAGTACTGGCTCTTATGAGGCATGCTGTGTGAGTGGCAAGTTCCTCCCACTCTATCCCTCACTGAATATCAACAGTTGTCATTCATACTGGAAGAGAAAACAACATGTTAGTAATGCTGAGAATCTCAGACTTTCTGTTCTCCAGCCTCTCCAGATCTTGAATTCTCACTTCTGCTCATGAGCACTAGACCGCACCATCCAGGAGACTCCAGAACACTAAGGCCTCTCTTTGGCACTCACAAGAACCTCTTGAAGTTTGTAGCTTTTGGTATAAGGATGTGTTATAATTTAGGACATGACAATCCTGCTAATCCTAGGAAAGATCAAGGCAAATTTCTTGAAAGTGTCCCATTAGGCTGAAGCTCTCAGATGGTTCGTTCCATCTGTGCCTGAGAGACCTTTCTCATGATTAGCCAAATGCCGTTCTCCAGTACGTCCCAAGTCTATGTTGACTGTAAGGTCCACTCAAGTGTTGTTAACATTCCAGATTGTAGCACATTGAACGATTTTGGTGAGTGCTAGAAATGAAGGTAGGAATGAGGAGGATGGAAGGTATTTATAGGACCAGACATATCCCTACACGTGTCTGGCTTCTGATTCCAGACCCTCCAGAAGATTCGAATTCATTTCCTTTCTTCCTTCTTCCAAGATTTGCCCTGAGCTCTGGCTGAGGCAAATGACCAGGTAAACAGACAGAATTCCCCTTTTCTGTTCTCCATGCTGCTCTGCTCCAACTTTATGCTCTTATAAGAATAGTTAACTCACCTATGGGGACTCAGATCCAATCCCTCAATCTAAAATGTGGCATCTTTGCTCCCTCTTACATTCAAAACCATTCCATGGAAGGATTTGTTTTAGAGTCTAAGTTTCAATTTTGAAATATCACTGTTCACCTAATTCTGTAAAAAAAAAAAAAAAAAAAAAATCCATCCTTAGAGATTTCTGTTGGACATACATCTTGACATCAACTACCAATTTTATCGTTAGATTATAAAAAGGATGAAAGAACAGCCCAGACCCAGTATTATTTGTTATGTAGAAGACATCATAGAAAATACAATTTACTCTTTCCCTCTTTACTTCCTTTATGTATGGCTTATCATTTGTGTTACACAGAGAATGTAGCATTTGATTTGTGAGACTTCATTTCACTTTTAATACAAACTATTCTTTCTATTTGATTAAGGACTATTATGCCATAAAAGCCTTTAGCAATAGTTTAAATTAAACATAATTAGAAAAGTAAATCTTCTACTGTAGAGAGTGTGCATCGTGACCAATTTTCAATACTTTCCCCTTTATGAGCAAGGAAATTATTATTTTATTTTTATTATTAGCCTGCACTTGTTACATAAGATGACAGCTCCATGATGACCTCTTGATACAGGTCTACCATGTACCTTTATTATCTTCCCCCTCTTGTTACCCTCGCTTGCCCTGTTCTCATACTTCCCAGGGGTGTCCTTTCTTATCCAAAATATCTCTTTCTGTTTTCACATATTTTAAGATCTAGAATCTTCATATGA
Source organism: Onychomys torridus (assembly GCF_903995425.1). Lineage (NCBI taxonomy): Eukaryota > Metazoa > Chordata > Mammalia > Rodentia > Cricetidae > Onychomys > Onychomys torridus. Next base: position 9,570,617 of record NC_050462.1, on the reverse strand, counting down.
GAGGAAACAATGTGATATTTGCCTCCTGAGTCTGGAGCATTTCACTTTGCACAATAACCTCCAGTTTCAGCCATTTTCCTGTAAATGATGTGGTTCCGTTTGTGGTGTGTACTCGCCATGAAATTGCCATTATTTTCTGGGCTGTTGGGATATCTTAGGAAGTCCATACCCATGCCTAGATATTGAGGTGTTTTCCCTTTATGGCAGAAGGTAGGTGTGGTAGTAATACCTATAACGATTTTATTCAGGAAGCAGAGGCAAGAATTGTTAGAGGTCAAGGCCAGCCTGGTCCACACAGTGAGTTCAGACTGACCAGGCATAGACAGTGAGAGACTGTATCAACAAAAGAAACCATGTGAAACAAAAAGTCATACAGTCTTTCTTCAGGAAAACAAGGAACAGGAAATGCTGATAAGGGCTTGAGGGAAGGTGAACTCTTATTCACTGCTGGAATTATAGACTGGTGTAGCCATTATGGAAACTGGTTTGGCTGTTTCTCAAAAAACTAAAAATAGAACCACCACATAATCAAACTGTTCCTCATCATATACTCAAAAGAACTCTGTAGCTTACCACAAGGATACTGGCTAGTCCTTGTTGTTGTTGCTCTATGAACAACTGCAAGGAAACATAATCAGCCTAGATGCCCATCAATGGATAGAAGGATAACAAGAAAATGGGACATATACACAGTTGAATTATATTCATAAACAAGAAATCATGGCAGTTGAAGAAATGGATATACTGGATATATATTAAGTGAGGTAACCCAGGTTTTGAAGAAAACCACTCCATGTTCTCTTTCATATGCACACCTCAGCTTTTAGTTCTTGTAGTTTTATATTTATGTGAGAGTGAGTGGAAACTAGAAAGGAATCGACGAGAGCATGAAAAAGAGGCTCCAAGGGAGAAAGGGAGAAGGGCCGTAGAATATATGAGATATAGAATTAAAAGGGAACTTTCTTTTTTTCTCCTTTTTTAATTTATTATATTTGTGTTTTAATTTTACACATCAGCCATGGGTTCCCCTGTCCTCCCCCCTCCCGCCCCCTCCCACCCCAGCCCCTCCCGTCCATTCCCATCTCCTCCAGGGCCAAGACTCCCCTGGGGATTCATTTAAACCTGGTGGATTCAGTACAGGCAGGTCCAGTCCTCTCCTTCCAGGCTGAGCAAAGTGTCTGTGTGAAAGCCCAGGGACAAATAGCCAAACTAATAGAAACACATGAATTATGAACCAAAAGCTGTGGAGCCCCCAACTGGATCAGGCCCTCTGGATAAGTGAGACAACTGAATAGCTTGAACTGTTTGGGAGGCATCCAGGCTGTGGGACCAGGACCTGTCCTTAGTGCATGAGCTGGCTGTTTGGAACCTTGGGTGTACACATGGACACTTTGCTCAGCCTAAAAGGGAACTTTCAGTAGGAGACAGGCTTAAGTGGGACTGTGGACAGAGAGATAAGGGACAGGAGGGGACTGGCAGAAAGTCAGTTAGAATTATGTATGAAAATGTTATAAAGAAACCTGTTACTTTAAAATGGAAGTCCAGCAGTTCTCAGAAAAGGCCAACTTTGACCTTTGTGATTTCACTCTGTTGTAAAATTATTCATAAGTATTTCACTAATTACAAAAAGAAAAAAGCAACAATGGTGTGTGTGTGTGTGTGTGTGTGTGTGTGTGTGTGTGTGTGTGTGTGTGTGAATAGCCATTTGAAACTCATAGCTGGTTATTTTAAGGGAAGTAGGCTGGGACTGCAGAAAAGGCAGCTACTGGTTTTCACTAAATTTCACTTGGCCCTGTGAAATTGCAGTTATTACTTGATGAAATTTAGATTTAGTAAAAGCTACTAATGCAATCCTGAACAAAAGGCATATGGGACTAAGTGTCACCACACCTGATTTTAAGCAATATTACAGATCTGTAATAATAAAAACACCATGGTACTGGTGCATAAAAACAGACATGTAGACCAACAGGTTAGAATTGACGGCCCACAAAGAAGTCCAAGCAACTATAGTCACTTGATTTCTGAGAAAGATGCCCAAAAAATATACATTTAAAAAAAAAAAAAAGACAGCATTCTCAACAAACAGTGCTGGGAAAACTGGATTTCAACATGAGGACTATCAAGTCCTATTCTCTCACCACGTATAATACTCAACTAAGTGGACCAAAAACTTCAGCACAAGACCTGGTACCTTGAAATGGACAGAAGAAAAAGTAGGGTGCACACTTTAACTTATAGGCACGGGTAAAGGCTCCCAGAATGACTTGGTAGCATAGGAAGTAAGGCCGACATTGGACAAATGTGGTCTAATGAATTTTAAAAGCTCTGTACAACAAAAGAAACTGTTAAGTGGGTGAATAGACAGCCCACAGAATGGAGAAAATCTTTGCTAGCTATTCATCTTACAGAAGATTGGTGTCTAGAATACAGAAAGAACTAAAAAAAATAAACCCCAACATTAAGAAAATAAACAACTCAATTGTAACTGGACTGTGGAGCTGAAGTGGAAAGTTGTCAAAAGAATAAATGCAGATGGTTAGGAAACATTTTACCAAGTTCCTTGGGCATCAGGAAAATGTAGATTAAAATTACTTTAAGATTCTACCTCAGGCTCTCAGTATCCTTAGTTGTTGGTAGTTCTGAGTGTAGGATTGACACTTCATGGGCTTTCCCCATCAACGTTGTCCTTGTTCAGCTCATGTATAGGCAACCACACCAGTGGGACCTTATGGGTGTAACTTCTGACATTCCTAGGAGACTCAGTCTCACAAGAAACTCCCTGACCCTTGGCCATTAACATCTTTCCAACCCTTCTTCTTTAATGTTGCCTGAGCCTGAGGTAGGGGAGTTGTACTCTAGATGTATCCATCGGGACTGGCTTCATAACTCTACATTTGATTGGCTGTGATTTTCTGTAATGGGGTCCCCTGATATAGAGAGACGTTTCCCTGGTGGGGGTGTGTGTGAATATCTGTTTATTTGGGGGCATTTTATTTTGTGTATGTAGCTGTTGTGAATGGGATTATTCTCCTAGTTTCTTCTTCAGTTTGCTTGTCATTGATAAACAGGAAGACTACTAATTATTGTCTGGTAATTTTGACCATGTCACACCAAACCGTCATCCCTGAAAGCATACATACAGGTAACATTATACAGACTGAGAAGGTTGTATTTATATATTTAGGAATATGTGTATGCATGCACAAGAGTGTGAGAGAGAGAGAGAGAGAGTGTGTGTGTGTGTGTGTGTGTGTGTGTGTGTGTGTGTGTGTGTGTGTGTAAAACAACTAATGAAAAAAGAGACCATGAATTTGAAAGAAAGCAAGGAAGGGTATGTGGAAGAGTTTGGAGGGAGGGAAGAAAGGGAAGGGGAAATTTATATTGTAGTCTTAAAAATAAAAGAAATAAATTCACAGCATCATTTTAATTTTCTATTAAGAATTTTTTAATTCAATTTGCATACTAATCACAGCTCCCCCTTCCTCCTCCTACCCTTCCAGCCTCCCCAACAACCCATCCCCCCCAACCCCTCCTACAAGAAGGTAAGGCCTCCCATGGAGAGTCAGCAGAGCCTGGTACATTCAGTAGAGGCATTTTTAGAGTTAACAACTATCTAGGTATCTTTGGTGTGACTGTTGTAAGAGCCTGTTGCTTGGTAAACCAGAATATTTTCAAAGACTTACATTTAATCTTTACAATATAATAATGCTATTACTATAATTTATATATTTAGGAATATGTGTGTGTGCAGGGGATGTAAAAACAATGGAAAAACATGCAAACTGAAAAAGTTGTATTTATGTTTTTAGGGGTGTGTGTGTGTGTGTGTGTGTGTGTGTGTGTGTGTGTGTATGCATACATGTGTGAAACAGCATCCTTGCTTTACCAGTTTTAAGTATAAAATTTATACTCATTATCCAAACCCAAGTGTTAGGATTAGGCCCTTAGTAAAAACCAGACATTGAAATGCACAGTGTGTAACACTCTTTTTAAGTACTTTTTATACCTTATTTTTTAAAGTAAAGTTAAACTGACAGACACTATAAGCAAGCATATGTTTAAAAGAATGAGGTGCCAAATAATATCATGCTAATGAAAAAGATTCTACCTCACCCCAGTCAGAACAGCTATCATCAAGAACACAAAGAAGACAAGTTCCGTCGTGCATATGTTGAAAAGAAAACATACAATCTATTGGTCAAAGAACAAACTAGGATAGACACTTTGAAAACCAGTCTGAAAAATAGAACTGCCATGTGACCCAGATATACCGCTCCTTGGCATATAGCCATGAGACTTTCTGTCCTCCTGTAGAGACACTTCTATGTCCATGGTCGTTGCTCCACTATTCATAATAGTTAGAAATGGAATAAGGTTGATCCAACAGATGAGTGCATTAGAAAAGCATGGCCCGTATACATAATTGGATGCTACTCTGCTGCAGAGAAAAGTGAACTCATGGAATTTTCAGGTACATTGATGGAACTGGAAACAGTTTCACTGAGTGAGATAACTCGGGTCCCGAAAGACAAAGGCCATCTATAATGACTCATACACAGATCCCAGATGTCAATCTCTCGATTCATGTTGTTAACTTGGGACACAAGTGGGAACCAGGGAAGTAGAACGGGGACTTTTGAAAGAGGGAGAGGACAGGGCATCATGAGGGGGACAGTAGTGAGGTGGAATGCCGAGGAGGGGAGCCTTCAGCAGAGAAGGGAGTGGGGAGATGCGGAAAACCAGGGGGTGAGTGGATTATGAAAAGTCACATGGAACCTACTATCTCACAACTCAACTTTAAAAAAGTTGAAGGATAATAAAACACGTGTGAAAAGAAAAAGGAGGGGAGAATATTAAGGATTAAGTAGGATGGAAATTGTGAGGTAGGGGAGAGAAGAGGGTAATGGGTAGGTTAATCAAAATTGAGGATGGATTGGAAAACCTTATGGAAACATTAATCAGTATTATATTCACTGCCACCAAGACTCAGAGAGCAGGGGGCTGAAAGAATAGGGAGAAATGCTGTCTCCTGATACAATATGGCCGGCACACTTATGACCTCATAGTATCTGTGGCTACTGCACAAAATCAGGCCATCCCCAAATCCTGGCATCTATGGGATAGATGGTCTCCTTACTGAGGAGTTACTGACAATAGATAGTAACCAAAGAAGGGAGAATCATTCCTTATTGATTTCCATGCTGTGGTAAATGACATGACACCCATGCACATGCAGTATTGGCCATTCTTAGCGTGTTTACAAATAAATAAATAAACAATAAGAGATGAGTGTGTTGAAGTGCATCTGCAAATTTTGAGTAAGGAATTAGAGAGCATAGATATGGACATTTAGGTGTGTGTGTGTGTGTGTGTGTGTGTGTGTGTGTGTATCTCAAAAATAACAAAAAAGGATATTTTACAAAGTCAAAACAAATGCTTTTTATATGTCTTTCACAGCTGTCTACATACAACATATCAAGATACTTTCTTTTCTTCTTCTTTTTTAAGGTAGCAGGCTTCCTTAATGGCATTTTCTTATATCTTGTGGATTAGGTAGGGATAGGAAATCCAGAGCATTTTGTAGCCTGTAACTGTTAGTACCATTAATGAGGTAAAATCACAGTTAAAAGGTCTCAACTGAGCAATGGCTGTAGTCAATGCCTTGTTCTGGAGATAAAGGATGGACCCAGTGTGCCCTGGGGCTGCAGTACATTACAGTTCCATTGAGGATTCTAACTGTAATGTAACAAATCTATATGAAGAAAAGTAATATTCCCCATATACTCTGGTTTCTGCATTCTGTGCTATAGACCTTAATTTTATGGCAAAATTACATTAGAGAAAATATAAAGAATACATAGCTTCATGGGCTCAATAGAAGGAAACATTGTATTCCCATATCAGGACCAAAAGAAAAAAATCTTTGTGAAACAGAGGGTGTGATGGGACCTTAACAGTAGAGAGGAGATGGCTGCCTTTAGTCAGGTGTGAGATGGGACCCTGGCTCAACTGGCTGTTCGCTAACTAAGAAAGACATTATTGTTCCTCTTGTATTTAGCATTTAGCTAAAATCCAAGCTAGATCCAAACATGAAGTGAATGTTTAACATGTTGTTTGCCAAGCTGAAGACCTTTTATTACATGTAAATGCCAATGCAGAGTTTCTTTTGTTGGCTCTGTCTTCAGCCTTATTCAGGCAGAAGAGCCTTAATGAAGAGTTGAGGTTTAACCACGTCTATCCACCAAGCACATAAAGAGTAAAACCCAAAGACTTTATAGCCTTTTAGTTTGTTAAAATTGTTCAGTTTTTTTCACTCTTCGAGGAATATTTTTTAGTTTTTCTCTTTAACTAATTTAGTCTCCATAGTTTTATATGTGGTTGTGTGTTTATTATAATTTTTAAATGTGATTCATTTGAGGAGCTGGAGAGGTGGCTCAGCTAGCAGGTAAAGAGCACCGACAGAGGACTCGGTTACATTCCCAGCACTCACATGCCAGCTTACACCCATCTGTAACTCCTGTCCCCAGTGAATTTTTCTGACCTCCTTGGGCACCAGGCATGCACATGGTTCACAGACATGCAAGCAAAAAAACCACTCACACATATAAAATAATAATTTGAAAAACGTTTAGATGGAATCTGTCTGTTCTTCCCATTTTGCCTTGTAGGCACTTCCATGCTCTGTTATTTTAATCCAAGTTAAAGATACTAGTGATCATGAGGAGGGTCTCATATTTTCAACTTTGTAGTAATCATATCAAAACCACATGAGCAATAATAAATAAGCAAATAAACACATAAGCACAAAGTAAATATGTTACATTTTATATATTAAAGCCATTGGCCGTCAGTCAGGCAATGTATGCTAAAACTAGAGATGTTCACTTTCAAACATCCTGGTGCTCTGGTCTCTCTCTATTGGGAAGTCTTTGTCATTTGGAGCAGCATGAGTGGGTTGCTGTAGAAGGTTCCACATTATCATTTTATACTGTGTGTGTTCCAGAGTAAAGGGGGAAAGATGCTTTATGTCTTACGGGTTCCAAGACTGATTTTAAGTTATACTATGAAGAGAATGATACCTCCTGCAATTTGGAGCCATTTTGTTTATACATTTTAAAAATTGTGTTTATTTAGAGTCTTTTTTCAATTGAATAATACCTATAATTTAGTATTTATAGTTTATGCTGTGAGTCTGAATTCTAAAGTTGAAATAGTTATCATCTTTCACTGGACCAGTCCAAAAAACATAAATGTCTTTAAGAATATCGTATGTTTGTTGTGAAAAGCAAAACACTAAGACTAAAATTTAATGATTCAACTTTTTGTAGCTAACTTCTGTACTTGTTGGCCTATTTTGTTCCTGTTCTTCTCAGTCATATTAATGTGTACTCTTCTTTGTTATACTTGAGGTATTTTATCTACACCTGCATTCTTGGTGGTCTCCACGGCAATGGGCAGTACCGAACTGTTATTTTTATGTCTCCTGTGTGTGTCGGGGGTGGGGGGAGTGTTCGTCCATGAATAGAACAAAGTAGAGGTTGAAAAGCATGAGAACTTTTCTCTGACCATGGAAGGAAAAGATGAATGTGTTGTTTTCATTGAGGGACAGCAGGAAGAATGTTTATTTGTCCTGAGAAGCTGTCCCACGGGTAACTTGAGAAGTTGCAGCAAAGCAATTGTGTGCACGAATCTGAAAAGTTCATTGCAGTGTCTTTTGTATTAGACAGCATCTCCTGACAGTTACAGGAGTGATCACTGGGCTCCCAACTATTCAGTGTGGAGAAAGGCTTTGCGTAGACAACACTGTAGCCTTCATGAAGTACTATGGATGATAACACAAATGGCCTCCTTTACTATTGACTGTGACCGTTAAGAGCTTTTCTGTATTAGTGCCTTTAATCCCCGTGCGACATTACAAGGCTGTATTCATCAACCCGCGTTTTCACACAAGGAAACTAAGAGCTAGAAAGGTTTAGTGTGACCTAATCACAATTTTGATGCTGGCATTTAGCTTTGCTTTTGCTCCACTGTGTCTCATAATCACTGCACAGGCTCATTCGTTCATCCAAGTCACACTCGCTGAGGGCAGGCCCTGCATGAAGAGTCACCTCCCTCTGAAGGCTCACCTTCTGCTGTATGAAGTCACTAGTGAACATTCTGTAAGATAGCGGCTATGACTTCTTATTGTAGAGTTTTTGGAATGTAGCTGAAATTTTATATGAGACTAAATATACATAGTATCTATCTATTATCTATCTTTCTTTCTATCTATCATCTATCTATAGATATAAAAAGATTGTTTCTTTAAAACACATGTATACATACTCCATGCTATGGCATACTCATTTTATTCATCATGTTACCTATGTATTTTAAACTTTGTAGATTCTGAAAATTAAAAGTGTTCTTACCAAGAAGTGTTGTTTGGTTGTGAGCCTAGCCTTTAATGGCTAAGCTGACTCTCACTCCTGGTCTCTTTTGAGTCCCTCCCCTCAGAGCTCTGAAACCTCACAGAAGAGCAGGGGGAGGAATTGGGGGAGCTGGAGGGGTTTAGGATATGGGAGAACATGGGGGGGGGGAGAGAATGACCTGCCTGACGAAATCAGCTAAGCAGGGATCATGGAGGTTCAGGGGGACTGAAGCAACCACGACGGAGCCTGCATGGGTGTGTGCTGTGCCCTCTGTGTATATGTGATGGGTGTTGACTTGGGGTTTTTGTGGGACTCCTAACAGTAGGAGTGGGGGTGTCTCTGACTCTTTTGCTTGCTCTTGGGACCCCTTTCCTCCTGCTGGGTTCCCGAGCCCAGCCTTGCCGTGAGGGTTTGTGCCTGGTCTGATTGTATCTTTTTGTGCCATGTTCACTTCATGTCACTGGGAGGCCTGCTCTTTTTTCTGGGAGGAGAAGGGGGGGAAGTGGATCTGGGGGAGAAGGGAGATAGGAGGGGTCTTGGGAGAAATCAAGGGAGGGAAGGGAAGGGAAAACATCAGGTCGAGATGTTTTGTATGAGAGAAGAATAAATTTTTTAAAAAACATTGTGTTAATAATAAAATTACTTTCTGATGTCCTGTTTTCTTTGGCCTAAGTGTTCTGTGGGTGTGTGGAGCATCAGAGAAAAGCCTTCTGTCTTTAGAACACACTCACATGATCGCACAAACCTCCTGCAAGAGGCTTAATTATTTTGTAACATAGACTGAAGGATCCTGCTACAGTTAAAATAAATGTTGTAGCTGAGAAATCTCATTGTGAGCAGGAAAATATTGATATCTTGTTTTCAGTCATATTCTGAATAGCAAATCCTTCCACAAGAATGAATTAGTGTAATTTTGAAGAGAATCACATCAGAGAGTATTTTGTTAAATGCCACATTTTATCTACATAGAGAAGATGAGAATAATTTTAAGTTTCCATGACTGGAAGCTCCGATTTTGTTTTAGCTGGGGAAAATGCCAGTAAACACTATGAAAGCATGCTGCATTTTTTTAAGCAGTTGTTTTTATTTTTCCGTGGGGACATTTTTGATACATAGAGAGTGCGGAGATGTGTGTCTTTCTCTCTTGTCCATTGTGAAGTCAGCTGTCTAAGAGGAGGGATTACTAGCAAGCCAACTAGCTGTTCACTTTGGATGTCATTTCTCAGGGCCCTAATGCTGGGCCCTGCTATAACCAGAGCAAACTCCATGAATATCTTTCATTTCTCTAGAAGGTGGAGTGGATTTACAAGGCCACCAGCTGGATATGCAAATCCTGCCCGACGGCCCAAAGAGTGACGTGGACTTTTCAGAGATTCTTAATGCAATACAAGAAAGTAAGTTTTCACTCAGATTTTAAATTCACAAGAGGAAAGAGTATGATAATATTTGGCAAGGGTTAAAGAACCAGCAGCTGAGCTGTTTCAAACTCAAAGGAATAATCAATCGATGTGGTCAAAAAGATACTGTACAAAACAATTTTGAGACAAGAAGAGACACTGTAATTTGGGTTAATTTGTGAAGCTGAGCCATAAGATATTGGGATCTTGGGAGAATTCTGTGTGTTTACAGTAGTATGGTATTTTGAAAATATTTAGAATGTTTTAGGTTCAGAACAATTATAACCAAAGAAAAATCATTTTTAACAAACCTAAATATCGTTCCTCTGCTGAAATACAAGAAGTAAGAACTACATGTTGACCCACTAAGACCAAATCAGAACCATACTGTCCAAAAGAAATAGGTGGCGTCATCAGTGAAGGGCCATGTCCCAGAAATGAGCCCTCCTTTCTGCACGTACTGATTCTCGGTAAGAGGACTCTCCTTACACTGTTTGGTCTTCTGTAACTGTCGCTCAGAATCCTATTTTGATCAACACATGTGCTCAAATATAGATGGAGCACTGAGCAAGTGATCGTCACTGCCTTCATTAACAGTGGATTCTCGACGATCACATCAGTCGCTATCATACGATGCTGAGCTTGAAGCACTTATAAATGAAGAGCATTTCAGGAAAAACAAGTACATTTTTTCTACTTTAAATTACATTTTTGTACAAATTTCTCTTTGTGTATGTAGCTCTGGGAATTGGACGCAGGGCTTTGCAAATACCAGGCAAGTGCTGTGCTTCTGACCTCATCACGCTGTATTCTTGTGAATATTTCTCATCAGTTTTCTAGTCCTTTCCTCACCATTGCGCTGTTTTCTTGATTTTATGAGATAACGAAGGGTTCAGTGTTTTTCTGCAGGATAATTGAAGATGGGAAAATTAGCGAAGAATTCAGACAGCCGTTGGAGGTCAGATTAGAACAGAGGCGGCTGTAGCCTTTGCCCCCCCCCCCCCCCCATGATTTCTGTTCTGAATTTAAACATGTTGAGATGAAGGTGAAGCTATGTTTGAAAGAAGTGGTTTTAATTAATAATATGTGAGGACCAGTTATTTGTTCCAGATGGTCAATCCTTCATATTAGCTAGGGAGTACAAAAGGAAAATTTCCCCAGGAGGATGAAAAAACAAATGAATAGACAGGGGACAGAAAGTTATAAAATTATTTCATCTGCTGTGAAGGATAAAAAATTGCATAGTTCTCAAAGGATTAAAAATTATGTCTCCCCTGGCGAAATTTGGCTCCATATAAATGCTGGGGATGAACTTAATCAATGTGTTTTTAGATCTTTGTTAACCTCTATCAAAGTGAAGTAATAGTTTATAAGGAAGTATTTTTTGTAGTACTTGGTCATTAGTAGACCTCAGTTAAAGGCGTCTTTGTCTCTTGCTTCTGTTTGCTAGATTAAAATGATTATATCTCTATGAATATCTCATGAATAGAGGAATGCAAATTTGTAGGTATTTTATCAAGTTCAAAATAAGATCATGGCATGGTGCTGGAGAGATGGCTCAGCAGTTAAGAGCACTTGGTACTGTTACAGAGAACCTGAGTGTGGTTCCCAGCACCCGCATGGTGGCTCACAACTGTCCATGACTCCAGTTCCAGGAGGTCCACATCCTCTTCCTGAGACAGCAGGCAGATCCCTTGAATTCCTGTGTCAGCAGACTTTCCTGTCACCTAATGTTGCTAACTGTTTCTCTCTGAGAGCGGGAGCTTCCAAGAAGAACCAGAGAGGAAAGACTAACTTCCTGATACCTCCACCCCAGTCTTCTGCAGATGCAGCGGGTAGAAGATGAGGAGACAGTTTCGCTCAACTGTGGCCTCCTGGCCTTTCTGTGCGCCCACCTCCTGCTCACTGCAGAAAAGCTGATATTTTAAAACAACATCACTAAGATAATTACAAGAAGAAAAATAGCCTTCCCAACATGGAGAGGGGTGGTCAGCCATAGCTGGAGAGCTGTTGGCAATTATTAGCAGCTGGGAAAGGAGCTGTCAGTTTTCCCTAAGATTGTAGCCTCTGTGTATCGACTCTGCTCCAGTAAGAGGAGCACATCCAAGGATATGTTGGCAGTACGAATGGGCTTAATGGGTTAAATAATATAGAAGAGGACACAAATTAAGTGCATGGGGAAGGGGCGTAGATCTGGAAGGAACCGGCCTGTGGATATGTAAAACACATACGAAATTCTCAAAGAACGAATACATGTGTGTAACTATTGATAAAAAGACAAGTAGCTGATGTTTTAAAATGTTGAGATGAATATTGAGTGTCTCCTATTTGCTAACTTCTATGTCAGCCTTCTATATGACAGGAAACACAGTGTAGACATAAAAATAGATTTATTATAAAAAGTCTGGTGTTAAAATTGAGACATAAACCATCTTTATATGTATGTACATATGTATATTTACTGAGTTGCTCCTAGACTTGTCCTTTTTCATGCTTCCTAGTGGTGCTTTGAGGCCGGTGTGCAAAGCTTTCAGAATTCCATGTTTCCATGTAATAATCTGCAATTTATGACAAAAATGGCATAATAGACTGGCATTCTGCAGAACAATTATAGACAGCAGGATCATGCTGCAGAGGCCCCTCGGATCTTCCACTACGACCTATAATTTCACCTTGTTTTGTCTCCAACGCAAAGTCCTAAGACTAAAGAACTCACGTGCTGCGCTGACAGCATGAGGTTATCCTGATGCATTTGGAAAATTAAAGAGCAATGAATCAAGTTCTTTGATTTTTTTTAAACACCCTACTTCCTTTTAGACTCTTTCTCAAACAATTTACTGTCCCTTTTTAATTTTAAACATTGCTTTTATAGCCTTGCTTCCCAATGTCATCCTCTTGCCTGGAAGTGTAAGTAAACGCTTTCCATTCATGTCTCCTCTACCGCCTAACACTAAATGCTGGTTCAACAAACACATGGCTCATAACTCATAATTAGTTAATCTGATTATTATCCTTGCGATCTCTTTTCCTTAGAGAATTAATAATCACTAACGCCTAACACTCCAGATGATTTTCCCTAGAGAAGCAGTTGAAGTAACTGTAAATATTTGATGAGTGGAATCATTAGTTTTTTTCACCACATAAAGACAGCCTTGGTCTTCCCTATGAAAGGACTGGGATATCCCTGGTCCTCTGGTTTCTCTCCTCTGTCCTTGTCCTGGCTTAGAACAGAAAGAAAGCTTAAAATCTCTTTTTGTGCTGAGTGGGATGTTTGACTCAGACGCCATAGCTAGTGTTTGGTCTCCCAGGCAATTTGAGCTCTTGACTCTTGCCCAGTTACTGTATATGAGTCTTAATGTTCTGGTTCTACTGCCCCTCCCCCCTTTTGAGCTGTGTTCCTAATTTCTGAAACAGAGAGTCTTCCAGTGTCTCCCTCGCTCCTCACGTGGACTGAGCCCACTTGGGGTCGCCGTCCTTGCTGTCCAGGTCTGTTCACTCAGCTCTTGCTCAGTTGGACTCTGCTGCAGATCCCTGACTTGGATCCCATGTGATTGTTGCTCTCCCCCCTCTCTCTTGTTCTTTGTAATTTATTCCCCAGAGCATTTTGGTTCTCTTCATCACGAAATGAGCCTAAGAGCAGAATTCTACTATGTAGATAATTATCGAATATTTTCTGTTTGAGGAAAAAACATTTGGGGGGGGGTAATGAAATCCTTTATCAAATGATCTTATATGAATACATGGCATCTCTGTGAGGTTCAGGCCATGGATAGAGAAGCCTTACTCCCCACTCTGGATGGACAGTGAGCTCTCTAAGGCAAGAGTCCATGCCCATGATGTCCAGTGTCTTACCCTTAATCCCTAGCCTAATACAGTGTTTAGACATAGTAGATACTTAAAATATGGTTGAATGAATAGATTTTTAAAAACCTATCGGTTTGCTTTGTAATCTAAGGCTTAATTTTCTCCTTCAGGAGATAACATAAGTTTGTATATAACAATATTGTACTTCATTCCTAAAACCTGCCCAGTAGTTAAAGATGAAGAGCCCTAAAGCAGTGCTGACATGCTGCAAAGCCCCCTTCTCTTTCTCTTTGGAAAAGAAGGGAAACACCTGGCCACTGTGTTCTACTGATGACATGCTTAGCTGCTCATGCTCTGATAAGGAATTTAATGTCTGCTAAAGCTATGGAGTGTTTGGCAAGTGATAAAGAGGACTAAATTATTTTTTTAAAAAATGGATTTCTATGGCATACTGACTTCTCTGAACATCTCCCCATTAACATCAGCTCCTTAGTGACTTCAGACAGGGAAGGTAAAGGGCTTCCCTCCATTCCTCACCAGCTGTTTGCATTAGTGTCAATGAATTGGAGCCTTAATGCAGAGTAGGGTTTCTCAGCCTAATGCCACAGTAGTCCTTTGTTGTTCATGGGACATTCATTCCAAGATCTGGAACTAGAGTGCCACCTCCTTTGTTGGACATTCTCTGAGTGAATGACAGGCAGGTAGCACACACCCCTAAGTGTGTCTGAGTATATTTTCAGAGAGGATTAGCTGAGAAGAAAAGACTCACTCTGAATGTGAAAGTGACCATCCTTGGTTGGTGACTCAGACAGAGCAAGAGGGGGAATCAGAGCAGCCTCAGTCTCCCACTGCTTTCTGTCTGCCTCTGCAATGTGACCGGCCAGCAACCTCACACCAAGACTGGAGCCCTGACCCTGTGCTCCTTCCCCTGCCAGCAGTGATCTAAAACAAGTCTTTCTTCCTCCAAGTTGATTTTTGCTAGATGTTTGTCACAATGAGAAACTGACTCCTTGAAGCAACCTGTCCATCTGGTTAATACCTATTTTACTTTTTTGTGTTGATAAAATGATGACTTAAATGTCTGAAAGTCTGCAGTTGACAACCCACATTTCTGCTCTCTACATGTTACTATGCAAACAGCATGCCCATTATCCCTTTTAATCTCCCTGGCCACTGTATTAGGACCAGCATCTGAAATTGCCTCCAGGCATATTTCCGATTATCCAGATGAGATGCTCTTAGCATCTTCTCGATATTCTAATGTCTTTAGCAATTGCACCCATTTCAGCTGCACCTTTACACATAAGTTTTCCAAATATTTCTGCTCTTTCACTTTGTTCCCAATTCTCAGTGTAAATTTGTCTAGAATCAACCAGTGATACCCAGACTACTTCATTGACAGTTGGCTGGTAAACTTACCATTCACCTTCAAGCTCAGCCTCCTATATAGTCTCAGGGTATGGGCACAGTCCGTGCAAATTCCTTATGCAGACACAAAGGTGGTCTTTACTCCGGTTTCCATAGCTTCATCATGTCCCTTTGAAAACTCATGCTTGCAGCTTCTACCATGCTACTGTTAGCATTCTGATCTTTTGAACTCTAATTCTGCTTCTAAACTGCAGCATTCTAGGCTTTTAGCCTTCTTCGAATGCCTCTGTGTTCCTCCTGCAAGCCAGTTTCAAAAGCTCATTCACAGTGTCAGATGCAGTCACAGCAACACCTCTGCTTCTCAGTGCTCCATTTCCAGGATTCATTCCTGTGATAGTGTTCTGTGATTGCAACCAATACCCAAGGCAATCAACTTACAAACAGAAAGGGCTTGTTGGGGCGCCCAGTTTGGGAGACTTCGGTACATGGTTGATTGGTCCTATTGCTTTTGGTCCTGTGCTAAGGCTATATCCTAGCAGCTAGTGGGTGACAGAGTAAGAGTAAGGCCTCTAGACCCTTGGCTAGAGTTTAAAAGGGGGAGAGAAGGCTCCCAGTGGCTAGATGAACCCCTGCTGGGTTAAGCATATTAAAGTTTCTGTAATTTCTTAACAGTATTAGCTTCCAGACGAAGCCTTTAAAACATGGGCCTTTAATATCCAAAGAATGATAAGAAGTCTAAAAGATGTCTACCTTGTTGTGCAAACAAGCACAAATTTATACAACTAAGTAAGTGTTTGCAATAGCCAGCAGGCCTTTGACTTTGTTAAAATGACATTTTGTCCTATGGCTCAAAACGAATCCATAACTACCTGTAATTTCATCACTGTCTACTTGAAACTGTGAGGTCCTGGCTCAACCCTAAAAATCATGAGTGGAGTCCTGGGTTCAATGATATTAGCGGAAAGAGATTTTCATGTCACTAGACCACAGTCCCCACCATGTCTTTTAACAAGTACGTGTTGTGTTGAGCACTGACTCTGTGCCACGTTCTCTATAGAGCTGTCAAAACTAGCGACGTCCCTGCCCTGAATCCCAATAAGGAAAACAAATGCATCCTTAAACATGAATAAAGAAGGTAATTGCAGTCTGTCTGCTGTGCTGGGAAAGACGTAATAAGAGTATGACCATGGAAAGGGGAGAGTCTCTACCCTGGGTGGTCAGACAATCTGTCCTTGAAACACTACACGTGTTGCGTCTTCAAAAACATCAACTTCTTCAGCTCCTCTCTTTGAGCCTAGCTATGTGGAAAGACAATGGGGTTTTCTTTTCTGTAGTCTTCATGGTCTGTAGTGGGTAACCGTTCCACTTTGACCTGGAAATACTACCCCCTTTGAGGCTTCAGTAACTGTCACGCCTACAAGGCAGAGCAGAGAGAGGACCCCTGAAGACCCGGGATCTGGATGCCAGGGCTCTCTTGGTTCCTGGACCCTGGACGCTGGAGGTAGACAGAACAGAGTTCTCCAAGAACACCGCCAGACTGCGACATACCTTTCCCAGACCCTGTAACCTATCCCTTCACTTGTAAGTTACCCCACAAAATAAACCTCCCTTTTCACTACGTGGAGTTGCCTTAATATTTTAACCAATATAGTGGTCTAAATACCAATGGTGACTACATTCATCAGCACTGGTGTGCTGAATTGCCACACACTTGATATCTTCAAACAACACATCTGATGATCTGATGCTCTGGAGGTCAGAACCTGAAATCAAGGTGTTGGTACCTGCTTTCCTGCTGGAGGTGGTGTGGGGCAGTCTGTTTTGTTGGTGTTGCTGTCTTCGAGAGGCCACCTACTCGCTGTGGTCCATGGCTCTGCCCTCTCTTCAAAGCCAGCAGTATTTCCTCTTCCTCTCTCTGACTCTGATTGTCCTGTGATTTCATGGCGCCTACCCAGTAACCCAGGAGAAGTGTGTCCCCCATGTGTGACCCTTAATAGAAACACATCTGGAAGCCTTTATTGATGTAAAGTAACATATTCACAGGTTCTGGGAGTTTGGTCACCCTTGGAGGAGGATAATGATTGAGCTTGTTCCAGTAAGCCACGACATTCCTCTTTTCATGCGTTTTGCTTTGCAGGTGAAGGACTTGAAAAGACAAGAGAACTGCATAAAGTCACGTGCTCGGCTATAGTTTTAGAATCTGGACACCCCAACTACACAGATTATCTCTCCTCTATGCCCGGCTCGTTCTTTCTTTTTAAACTACTCATTGTTTGCACTTCTTTGATCTATTTCCTTTTCCACAAAGGCAAAGAGCCACATCACTTTCCCTCACCAGAATGTGCCTACCACACAGCTGTACACTTGGCACACACTGTGAGCATGTCTAAAACATTTATGAACGAAAGAATGACTACTCAAATCCAGTCTCCCACAAGTCATTTTATGAAAACAGCTTCTGGCCAGTTATAGACCCTTGGGCACTTTTAAAGCATCAAAATAAAAAATAATTGTAATGTCAGGACATAATTTAAGGTGGGGAAGAAGAGACCCATGCCTGGATGTCCACTCCTTGGGGGTGTTCAGCTTTTTCTCCACGGTGTGCTGCAAGGTGCATTTGATCTTTGTAGTCTCCCCAAGAACCCTGTTGGACAGCTCTTTGTATATTGTTGTATCATTAACATAGTCTATAGGAGGATCCTCTGGATGGCTCCTTCCTTTCAATTCATCGTTAGAGGAAGAACGAAGACAGGAAACCTAACTGTATGCTTCATTCTTGAATGTATTAGAGATATTATAAAGGAAGAAATGAAGAAATAAATAAATGCCACTAAGCCATACACGTGGCACTTTTATGGGGTGCCTTGTCAAGCTGTATGGCTCTTAAGTAAGGAAATATAGCGTTAAAAAGCACAACTCACCTTCCAACCTGGGGAATGAATTCTTAGTAGTTTTAAATGAAAGTACCTTTCTCTAAACCACTATATAAAGGCAATCTGAATAAATCACCCTTTGTTATTCTGGAAGACAAATTATGTTTATGACATGAAGGTGTTTTACCTACTTTGTCTTGACTAAAGTCACCTGTTTGGTCCAACAGGTTTTATGTCTGATGTCTTTTCTCTTAGGGAGGTGTTGTTGAAACAGTGTGTGCACAGGAAGCCAAAGGGAGACACCTCCTCTCACTGTTGATGTCCTGCCCAGCTTCTTAGCCCGTTTTAATGTATGTGCTTTGCTTCCAGTGGCCAAGGATGTCAATATTCTTTTTGATGAATTAGAGGCTGTCAACAGCCCTTGCAAAGATGATGATTCCCTCCTTCACCCTGGAAACCTGACAAGTACTTCAGAGGACGCCAGCAGACTAGAGGCAGGGGCAGAGGTAAGAGTTTGCATGACTTCCTGAAAGAGAATTGCTTCAGGTGGGATCCCATAAGGCATTTTGACAGTCTGTCCTGGGGTAAATTCCATCACACTGCAGGCTCTGGGGAAGCATAGGCAAGTTTTATATGTCTGTGCTGCTCCTCCGTGGCTCTAGTGCATCTCAAGGACCTGAAATGGACTTGCACTCAAAACTGAAAAGTTGATCATGTACTTGCGTTCTGATATCTAGAGATATTTAATGTATACAAAGGAAAATTTTCCCCGACTGCCCATCATTCTATGATGCAGCCTAAGTGCTCCTAACTAACAGAAAGAAAATTTACAAGGATGAACTCCCTAGTATAAACCCCTGAGCCTACAAACTAGCAACATACAACGCACCAGCTTTTCAGGACACTGTTGTCTGAGGCCTCTGAGTTTTCATTCGCCTCTTCTGTGAGTGGGAGACTTCACTGTGGTTGTAAATGGATCCATCTAGGGGAGGGAAAGTATTGTGTGGGGATGTCCACTGTTGCTCAGGCCATATCTCAATGAAGTTTAAGATTTCTTTTGCTGAATGCCACACAGAAGTGGCAGGTATACGGAGGCCAAGTCAGCCATTGACTGCCCCTACCCTATACCTTCACATTCCCAGACACTTACCCATTGAAAGAATGGCACAGAAAATTAGTAACATCCACCAGCCTGTGCAGACCCCGCCCACAAATATCACAGTCTCTGTGTTTCCCCCATTTTTCTTTAGGAAAAGAAACAATTGTCATCTCTACACACTTTGAATGCTGTATAGTAGTAGCTTCATGAAGGGACATTGAAAGGACCCCTAAAAGTGATTAATTCATTTCCCTTCCAGACAAGTGGCAGTTTTCAGGAAGGTCAGGGCTCTGTTGGAAATAGAACAGGTCCCTGCTCAGTCAGAGCCAGGCTTCCTCCTGCACTCTTGAGGAAAGCCCTGCTGTTGTTTGCCATGTTGTTGTTGTGTTGATTGTAGCATTCGGAATTGAACCTAGGACCTTGTGGTCCTAAGCAGAACCCTATCACTGAACTGTATCCTCACCATAAAGCCCTGCTTTTGAAGGCTGATGCTGGTTCTGTTTGGGAAATAACTGTTCATAGGTGCCTCTTCAGGCTGACTTCCAATTGTGTGGTAAAGGAAGAGCCAAAGCGTGATTACAGGTTGAAAATGTCAGTGCTGAAATGTGGGGCAAAGGCCTTCCGTTCCTCCTGACTGAGGATGAGGTTGCATGCATGGAACCTGAGCATGGATATGATGCTAGCATGGTCTTGGAGAGCTAACATGTTTTCAACTTTATACTGTTTTTGAATAGTGATGTATTCTGTAGTTGAGAAAAGACAGGTTTCCCACTTCCACTTGGCTGGGTTTGCAGACTCAGTTCTGAGATCTACTATCCTGAAACACTTAGCTCCAACTTGAGCAGCCCAGACTTGATGTTCCGACTCGATATTCTCCTTCTAGGCCCTACATTCATACACTCTAAGGAGCCTGTGTGAAAAGTCAACCCATGCACCCACTTCTTTAGTTTCTTGATTGTTATAAAATAATGTGTGCATGACTTCTGTATAAGTTTAATAATAAAATGAACATCAATTGAACATCAATTGATCCAGTTTATGAATTAGAAAGATACTTTTCAAGTTATATGCCTTATCAGGGTTGCTAACTTGTTATTGCTTTTAATGTAATGGAACGTCAATATCAGAGTGTATGTAGATAGAAGAATGAGCATTGTCTTGGTTGTTTTGTATGCATGTATTTACATATATATGGAAAGATAAGAAGGTAAAGTATTTTTCTTCTCTTTCTCCTTTCTTTCTTTGAGACAGAGTCTGTGCAGCACTGGGTGGCCTAGAACTTGCCATGTAGACCACACTGGCCTTGAATTCACAGAGATCTCCCTGCCTGTGCCTCCCAAGCACTGGGATTAAAAATGTTTGTCATCACACCCAGCCTTTAAAATGTTTGTTTGTTTGTGTGTGTGTGTGTGTGCTTGTTTTGTTTTTATTGTGGGCAGTCTTGAGAAAAACATAACTGGGACATTGCTAGAACCATTTCAGCTACTGGTGACCATTTTACCATTCCAGGGGCACCATCCTCCCAATGTTCTTGTTTTCTTTTTCATTTTCTTGCTCTATAAGTTACACTACATATAGTATAGACTTAGAAATTTATTTGTTTTATGATTTATAGAAAATCATGTTATGAAGTCTTCTTTACTTGCTATTTCCCTGTAAAAATTTATTTTCTTCACTATGACTTAGTTTGTTCATTTTCATTGTTGTATAGTATTTCACTGATTGTATATCTGTTGCATAATGCATTAACCATGTGTTGTATATATCTGAGTGTGTTCTAATTTTAAATTTTTCTACTATTTTGAGCAATGCTGTTGTAAATATTTGTCTACATCTCTTAGTTGCTTGCTAAGAGTTTCTCTGGGGTTTTATGTTATGCAAGTGTTCAGTTTTACAAGATAGTGACAATATGTTTTCCAAAGTTACTACTTCCGTTTTCACCCTGACCAGCAGAATATAATGGATTTCCAGTTGCCCCATCTCCCTGTCAACATTTGCTATTTTCAAATGTCTTGCATTTTTGCCCCTTTTATATAATACATCTTCTGTGTTTATTTTGTTTCTTCTTGTTTACCTATTTCATTTTATGAACATGAAATTTTAATAAAAGCATGGAAATGTCACTTAGTTTCAGTTCTTCTCTTACATTACTCACCTGAAGCTCAGGCTCACGAATGGCTTGAACTGGTCTCTTTGTCTTTGTACACAGACAGTGCGAGAACGAAACAAAGCCAATGGACTTTACTTTAGAGATGGAAAATGTCGAATTGACTACATTCTTGTGTACAGAAAATCCAATCCTCAGACTGAAAAGAGAGAAGTATTTGAGAGAAATATTAGAGCAGAAGGACTGCAGATGGAGAAAGAGGTAAATAGTTTTCTTGCATGGGAACACACACGTGTGCGTACGTGCACATGCACATACACATGTATACACACCAGGAATTGGATTTAATCTTTATTAAGAAATTTTTAATCATTTTATATACCAACCACAGATTCCCTCTCCTCTATTCCCTCCTCCTGCTCCCTTCCAAGCATCCCCCACAACCCACCCCCTATTCCCTCCTCCAAAAAAGTAAGGGCTCCCATAGTGAGTCAGCAGAGCCTGATACATTCAGTTGAGGCGGGTCCAAGCCCCTCCCCCTGCATCAAGGCTGAGCAAGGTGTCCCACCATAGGGAATAGGCTCCAAAAAGCCAGCTTGTGCACCAGGGATAGATCCTGATCACACTGCCGGGGGGGGGGGGGGGGCTCAAATAGACCAAGCTACACAACTGTCTCCCCCATGCAGAGGACCTATACAAGAATTAGACTTGTAAGTGAGGCTTTGATATACTAACAGGACATTTCATTTAATTAGTTCCCTGTTTCTGTTTTCAGTATTTGGGAGATGTGACGTGTATTGGGCCTTTGAAGCACATTTTGTTTGTCCTTTAGAGTATTTTACTGTCAAAGGACTTCACGACAAAGTATTTTGTTTTAAGCTATGATGACTTATCTGACTTCCCACATCTGCTGTGTTCTGTGTCTATAACAGGGGACTCTAGTTACCCATGGTAAAGTAAACTTTGAAAGAAATGTAATCAGCCCCCTCTGGAGGCCATGGTTACATTTTATGAGCTATAATGTATGTGGGCATCCCTGCCCACCAGAAGAGATTGGCTATTTGGGAGAGTGGGAGAAACCACTCAGCTAGAATTTATAAAAATGATTTCAGTTTTAAAAAAACATTCGCATTGTTTCTTAACAGGTTACCAGCTCAACCCTTAGCTTGTCCCACCCCCTTCCTGTCTTCTCTGCATGGAGAGTTTTTCAGAACTAAATAAACAGGAGGCCCTGCCAAGCCTCTGATAATCATCCCTGGGAGGCTCATTGTTCACCCGGCTGTGTGTGTGTGTGTGTGTGTGTGTGTGTGTGTGTGTGTGTGTTCCTGTTAGCTGAGTTATGTAACTCCTAGAGTCTCCTAAACATTGTGTGAAGCTCGTGTGATCAATAAGAAAAACACCCTGACAAATTAATATGTCTCCTCTGTGGCTCCAAGCTGAGTGATAGATCACTGAAGTCAGACTGCCAGGTTTTCATTGCTTGGAGGCATTTTACACCCACACTGGTTATGTTCATCTTGGGAGACAGAGGGTGACTGGGACTTTCCCAGGCTCAGTAGACTGACCTCATCCCTTGAACATTTTCAGTACATAAGCAGTATTTTTCTGGAATGACTCCAACAAGAAACTGGGAAAATGATGAGGTGAGTTTTGCCTAAGGAGAATCGGCTCTTATCCTAGGAGACTGGGCCGGTTTGTTCAAAAGCTCTTCAGGTTGTGTTTTTCCCTGGCCTGGCAGACAGAATTAAATGTCTTTTCATTGTCTTTGTGGGGTTCCCAGAAAGCTTTCCTATGCTGACCATCTGAGCATAGCACATTATATTTTTTCTTAAAAGGCCTTACTTTGTCCTATAGTCTTACTTCTAAGTGGCAGGATTTTAATATGAAAAAAAGGATAAAGATTATAACATCTGCATAGTCTGAAATAATGAAAATCCCTTCTGACTTTGTCAGAATTTTGATTCCTATCAAAATAGAAAGCCCTGTGCAATTAATGAAAGATTGGTATTTTAAGCTTCATGACTATTCTTCCCATTCCCAGGGCTTCTTCCTCTGCATAGCTCATTTCAAAATCATTTCATGAGTTATTCATTCAAGCTAAAAAAAAAAAAAAGTCTTAGCCTTTTTCAGAGAGTATGTATTACTAAACCACATACCAGCCTTCCATGTGTCTCCAAACACAGGCACTGCAGTATGTCGCTGCTATTAGTGGACCTGCAGCTGAGGCTTGCTCAGCCTAATCTACAGTGTGGCATGTTGAGATGTGTGCCCATGGCATGACAGGTGCACTGCTTATGTGATTTGGGTCGTACACTAGTTAATTTGTTTGTTATTACTTTTAAATAGCTAGGTATCCATTTCAATGTGCATCAGGACAAAAAAAAAAGGTGGGAAAAGTATTACCATACAGCAAAACTCAAAAACGAAGCACCCTAAGCATTTTCCTCATTGCCTGTTCTACAGCTTCCTTACTTGTCATTTTTCTCACAGTCCTCAGTATACTGCCAGCAGATAGACAGGCCTTTGCACGGAACTGTTTTCCCAAGCAGCCTCTGGCTTCAGTCTTGCCCTAGCTCCCACGGTCTGCATAAGTGATACAGCATGCCTCTGATGTATTATCTCTTTACTCTCTGCACCTCCTTGTCCTCAGCATTAATGGTACAGTATGTCTCTAATGCAGCATCTCTGCTCTCTCTGCATCCCCGTGTCCTCAGCCAGTTCAGAGAGAAAAGAGATGTTTGCAGGGGAGTAAGAAGTCATAACTGAAGTCAGAGATCCCTCAGGGGCATCTGTATTTGTTTTGTGTTATTAGACATGGACGCTGTCAGAAGCACTCTTCTAGAAATCAAGTGCTTTCCCAACAGTCCCAGCAGAGAGACGAACATTTTAACAGTAATTTCAGCTCCCAAGAGTTACTTCAACCTATTAAAAGACACAAAGCAAAGACTGAAAAAGAAAAGCAAAAGAACCTCAAGGAACTTTCCATGAACCTGTGCACAAAGAATTATTAGTATTATTAGGATCTTTGTCCTACAGTATCCAAAATTATGGAAAAGATATTTTGCAGAATGGGGTATGAGTATCCAAATGGTTAAAGACAGGCTCTTTACTTCAGTTTAATGTAAGAATCCCTATCTCTGTTAAGGTCGGATGTCTAGAAACACAGGAGAATCCTTGGAGCTGACGAAGTGTTTGCCATGCAGGCGTGGAGACCTGAGTTCGGATCCCCAGCAGCCATGGAAAAAGTTGGGCATGACTGTGCTTCTGTAACCCCAATGCTGATGAGGGAAAGAGCAGAAACAAGTGTATCCCCAGAGCTTGCCAGCCAGCTAATCTAGCCAATAGCTAATTGGTGGGCTGGAAGAGATCCTGTCTCAAAAAATACAGTGGAGAGTGATTGAACACACACCAACATTGACCAGTCCACATGCATATGCACACACATGTAAACACACCAAACAAGTGAAAATCTTTAATTCATGATATATGTGATGACATATTATAAAAATGTAATCTTTAAACCTTTGTCAAGGTCTCCATACCCTGGGTCTTCAATATTCAGAAACTATAACTCATATTATCCAGAGTAAGCACTTTATAGCAACATTCTCAACATCAGAGAAAGTCTGATTTAAAGTTATTCCCTTTTAAAAATTATGCTCATATTATTAATTTATAGTTTTTCATGTTTAATTCTGTTTCTTATTGATCCTTTGCTATGTCTTTGAATCATCATTTGTAAGGACATATCTTTTGCTTTATATTATTGCCTGACTTGTGGATACCTTGAATTCCTTAGAATGTGTAAGCAACAGTTGTATTCATGAAACATGCCCCCTCTTCTGGCCCCATTAGTCATGTGGGACCTTAGAGAAGACCCTATCATTAAAATAATTATAAAATAATTCTAATTGTATAAATCAAAGCATCTGGGAAATACGTATTCAACAAACATTGTTTGTACACCCACAGTGTGATAGGCCCTGCTGTGAGCACTAGGAACTCAGCAATGAATAAAGATAAGAGTCCTTGCTTATGGGAGAATCAATCACAGCATAAATAAGCAAATATGTGAAATACTTGCAAGGGCAGCAAAGAAGGATGTGTTGAGAGGGACTTAAATTTTTTTAGAAGTTGCCAAAGGTGAGCCCTTCTTGTAGACGAACAGAAGAGTAAGTCAAAAGGCCCTGATACAGGAACATGTCTGGTACATTGAGAAAACTGTGAGGAGGCCAGTATGACTGGAATTAATTGAGCAAGGCAAAAGATGGAAACCCAGGGACATTAGAACTTAGCAGTGGTGGGGGAAATTGAACTTTTATCTGAGTGACATGGGAGATCTTAGAAACCTTTTATCAGAAAAATGTAGGGCTCTGTTTTCTGTTTCTGAACTCACTCTGAAAAACCTTTTATCAGAATAATATAGAGCTCTGTTTTCTGTTTCTGAACTCACTCTGGCTGCCTGCTCAGATGAGGATGGGTGGGGGCAGGGTGGCATAGTGGGCAATCTAGAAGATTTGTTGTAGAAATCTAAGGAAGAGATAATGGTTTCTTGGCCAAGCATTTACCAGAGAGCATAGTGAGACGGCTCAAAAGTAGATTTGGTAGAAATGCAGACAGATTGAATAAACAGTTTGAGAAAAGCCAGCCAGGTGTGGTAGCAAACGCTTTTAATCTCAGCACTTAGGAGGGAGAGGCGGGTGAGTCTCTGTAATTTCAAGGTCAGCCTGCCCTACATGATGAGTTCTAGGCTATCCAGAGCTATGTAGAGAGACCCTGTTGATATATCATTCATATATATAAATATGGAGAGGGGGCATTCAGTCTTATACTACATTCTGTTTGTCTGAGAAATCAGAAGAAAGGATTTCCCATTTACAGGGATGTGGGAAAGAGTAGGTCTCACTGTACAAGTCTGTAACATTGTTAAGTCTGTGACATTTCAGTGGAGACATCAGACAGAAGATCCTAGAATTTGAGAAGTCCAGGCTAGAGGTATATACTTGGAAAAGGTCCCCCAAAAGAATGGCTGCAAATAGAGAACAGGCCCAAAAATAAAGCACAGGACACTCCAGTGTTTCAAATGTGGACAATAAAGAGGAGCCAGAGACAACAAGTAAGGAATATAAAGAGAACTAGACAGAGAGCCTAGTGGCTGTGGTGCCTGGGAATGAATATTTCAGAAGGGAGTTAGCAATAGACTATGTTTCTCCTGATGGAGTAAAGAAGATTAAAGTGGAATGTGAGTCATTGGGTTATTCGTGTAGGGCCTAAGTGAACCAAGAAAGGCATTTCACTGGAGAAGTGGAGGTGTGATTATCATTGAAGGATTTTCAGGTCCTAGCTGCTTTGGCAGCTGTATATTATTCCTCAGACATGTGAGAAGTACCACACATACAACCAGTCTCCAAAGTGGCATCAAGACATTTGAGTCACCAAGATAGGACTCTCTTAAGGGAGCTGACTCCAAGTTTCTGAGGAGCCTGCATTTTTCCAAGAACCACAACAAGAAGGGCACACACACACACACACACACACACACACACACACACACACATGTAAACAATTCAAATGCAATGAGTGCATATGCCAAGTTACCAACGTCCTTGTAAAGCCTATGGAGGTTAAGCCCAAGATGCCAAAGAGCCCAACCATAGACTCCTGATTTGCTTTCATAGCCTAACCCAAGCATAGGAAGCAGATTTGTACTGTATGGCCAAGGGCTGTACCCTGTCAACCAAAGGCCAAGGACTAACCCAAGGCTACAGCTACAGCTCAGGCTGGAAGGAAACAGAGACAACAGATAGAAGCAGCTGTTTCTAGGAGGTCTTTCATGCTAGTGCATGGCAGAGAAATCTAATCAAGGAAAAGTTCTTTTTTTTATTTAAGATGGCAGAAATAAGTGCTGCCTATATGCTAATCTCTGTGTCCATTTGCAAGGGGATAATGGCATATGGGAAGAATGAGGAGACATATGGAGGTGTGTGTTTGAAGTAATAGGCAAAGAATGACCACAAGCTCCTCCCACAGCACTGCCCTTCCCTGTATGTGCACACAGATACTATATTCTGAGAACCTAAGGATGTCCTCTCTGTGCTCATAACTAACCACCCCTTCACTTCCTGCACAATACCCTATCTTTAGAGTCACACTCAAATATATTACCCTCCATATTGATGAGCATAGTAAGCTTTTTGAACTAAAATGCATGCCAATGAGCTGGCTTAGTGGCTAAAGGTATCTACCTGAGTTCAATCTCTAGAACACACAACATTTTGTAGGAGAGAACCAGTTTCCACAAATCTTGTCTTCTGACCTACATGTGCAAGCCAGGGCATTCTCTCTGTCTCTGTCTCTGTCTCTGTCTCTCTCTGTCTCTCTCTCTCTCTCTCTCTCTCTCTCTCTCTCTCTCTCTCTCTCTCTCTCTCACACACACACACACACACACACACACACGAGAAAATAATAACAATAAATATAATAATAACCTTAAAAGTTAAAATCTAAATGCACAAAATAAAGAAACTGGTTA
This sequence comes from Onychomys torridus, assembly GCF_903995425.1. NCBI lineage: Eukaryota > Metazoa > Chordata > Mammalia > Rodentia > Cricetidae > Onychomys > Onychomys torridus. Next base: position 9,543,023 of record NC_050462.1, on the reverse strand, counting down.
AAACAGTTTCTGCATTTGCCAGTCTCTCAGAATAAAAAATATCTATCTGCAATAGAGGAATACATGCACATTCAGGACTGAGTATGTTATGTATTTCTTCTTGAAATGATAATATAAAACTATTATTGAGATTTTTCACACATTTGTAAGCACAGACTATCATACCCTCTATTAGTCGAGATGATTCAGACCAAATGGTAACCTTCCTCAAAATAGGAAGAAACAAACTTCTACATTCCCTGTGAATGTCAAGGTCAAGGAGGTTAGGAGGCTATCTGAGAAGACAGCCAGGGTCACAGGTAGAAAGAGAACCAAGGAAATTTGAGTGCATAGCAAAGCCAGGAACTCTCCAGACTGTGCATCATGTGCATTTTTGGCCTCTCGTAGTTGTGGTTTTGTCTCATGGTGCAGTCGAGGCAGAGCTGAGCGGTACTGGACAACTAAGCTATGCAGACTTTCTGAGTCTCAATTTCACGCACTTGATAATGAAGGCAGGATAATGCTCCATTGCAGTGGGCAGCTGTTCTCACCATGCCCTGAAGCACCGCCCCTAGTTAGGTAGCAGGTAACTGTTACACCTGCCTATGACCTGGAGGTACATGCCCCTGGGGCATAGCCACTAGTACACTTAAGATCTGGGATGCATGTACATGGCTCTCTTTTTGCTACCTCGTGGTTTTGGATGCTGGGACAGGCCAGGGCAGAGCTCTCCAGAGAACAGCATTGGACTGTGCCTCACCCTTCCAGGATCCTGTGACAAATTCCTTCACTCTGTCTTGTGAGTTCCCTTTCCTAATAAATTTGTTGTCCCCTAAAGTAGACTCTGTGGATTTCTCCCATTACTCCAAGAAATGATAAGAGGATTAAGTGACCCCACATATGGGATACATGATAGCATGTCTTCAATTATTTTCATACTTATTTTTCCTCTAGCTTTTATCCTAAAACATTGGGTTCCTCCCCCACACACCAGGATGTTTCTTCAATTGTATTATGCTTATGGGAAATGATATTGATTTTTGATTCATAAATATCATAAAGTAATGCATGAAATTATAATTTCATAGATGATATAGATATTTCTAGGACTCAAGGCAAACACACCAAAAGATCTGTGAATCTTGCTTTCTTTTCGCACCTTTACATAATTCCTGCCCCTTGAGGGCAGGGGCAGGGGCCGTGGTATATTCTTAATTAATAGAAAATGATACCATCATAACAGGTCATGAGATGTCAATGTTACAGTTATATTGTGACATATGAGATTCAATCTCAGCAGGCTGGCGGCTATTACAATTACTATTTTATTACTGTAAAGAGAAACCATGACCAAGGCAGCTCTTATAAAAGAAAGCATTTAACTGGGGGCTTGCTTACAGTTTCAGAGGGTGAGTCCATTGTGGCAGTTAGCATGGTGTCAGGCAGGCAGGCGCTGAAGCATCATCATGGTTGTCATGATCCATATTCAGAGAAAGAGAGAGAGAGAGAGAGAGAGAGAGAGAGAGAGAGAGAGAGAGAGAGAGAGACTCTGGGCTTGGCATGATTTTTTGAAACCTCAAAGCCCACCCCAAGTGACATACTTCCTCCAACAAGGCTAAGTTGCCTCCTAGCTCTTTTAATCCTTTCAAATAGTGCCAGTCCCTGGCAACTAAGCATTCAAATATAGGAGCCTCTGGGTGTCATTCTTATTCAAACCAAGAGTAAGACCTGTTGTGATGTGGCTTATGAAGAGCCCTGTGATGAAGGAAAGTAGGTTATCCTTAGAAACTTGCCAAAGCTGTTGTTTATTGGGGCAGTCTCTAAAGGGGAGGTGAGACATAGGAGAGAGAAAAGATGAACCATGTAGTGTTTCAATTGGACCTGGACTTCTACCTGATCCAATAAGGAAGCTGTAAGAAAGTGTACAAAAGACCTGGGACACTTTTAAGGAAAGAGTCCTGGTGGCAGTCACTGGATGACAGATGTGGAGGTGGTGGGTGCTGCTCGTTTTTCCAACCATTCTGGGCAGAGCACCTAAAGCAACTGATACCACTGGTATTGACACCAAAATTGTCAAATCCATAGTATCCAGACAACCTGTGTAGTGGTCTTAACAACTGCATAACTCAGGAGATCTTAGCTGAACATAAGGAGAACAGGAGCAATGGAGATGGGCATGGATTCAGTTTTAATCTGCTATTTTTTCTCCTACATTTAGAATACTACACTTTAGAGTTAAGGACCACATATGGCTTATGTAATTTCTTTAAGAGGAAAATCTATCTTACTGGGTTTTTTAATCTTAGAGACTTACTCCAGTGCTTATCTGTGAAAGTTTGAATTTGGTACAAAATATTGTGCATAGCTGATTTCTATTTATTTACTTTTTAGGGTTTTTTTATTTTACTTTTGTGTGTGAATGTTTTGTCTGCATGTATGTATGTGTACCACATTTATACCTGGTGCTAGCAGAGGTCAGAAAAGGGTGTTAGATCCCCTTGAGCTGGAATTACATATTGTTGTGAGCCACTGTGTAGGTTATGGGAATTGAACCCTGGTCCTCTTTAAGAGCAGCATGTACTCTAAGTCACTGAACCATGCTGTGGGATGTCTTTCTGTATGCTATGTCTTTCTGTACACTGTAAATATGTGTTGCTCTGATTGCCAGGCAGGAAGTATAGGCAGGGCAAGCAGACAAGGAGAATTCTGGGAAGAGGAAGGCTGAGTCAGGAGTTGCCAGCCAGACAAGAGGAAGCAAGATGACAAGGCAGAACTGAGAAAAGGTACCAAGCCACATGGGTAAACATAGATAAGAGTCATGGGTTAATTTAAGTGTAAGAGCTAGTCAGTAATAAGCCTGAGCTAATGGCCGTGCAGTTATAAGATTTGTCCTGACCAGCCAGCCGGGACACAGGAAAACTTCCAAATACTGAGCCATCTCTCCAACCTAGTGAATAGCTATGTTCTATGGTTGTGTTGAAGTAACACCTGTCATTTCGGTCCTAGGGTTTCCCAGTATTAGAAACATTTGGGGTAGCATAATTCTTTGTTGTGGGTTTTACACACTGTAAGATGTTTAGCAGCAACTGTGGTCTATCCATTGCTGATGCTAGTAACACCTATTCTAAGTCTCCAAACATTCTTACTTGTCCCAGTAAGAATTGACAGGGTCAGGAAGGGTTGACCTTGGCTAAGAATCACCAAGTTAAACAACTGGTCCAATATTTTGTGGTGTGTTGTTGTGTTTATGATGTACTGAGAGGAATTAAAGGTGGATGAAACCATTTTATGGTCCAGGGGACCAACTGGTTTAAACAATGGAACAGAAGACTATTGATTCAGAAGAAAAGAACCTAGTTATTTAAGGAAAAGAATAGGATCTAAGTTAGGAATGGCCTCTCAAGCCAGGCAACTGAGATTTGGATCTGCTTACCTCTGTACCAATTACTAAGTAAATAATTGGGTAAGGTTTTTAACCTATGTCTCAATTTCTTCATTATTAACTGGCATATAATTGCATGAAACTCTTCTGAAAATAAAGTGAATTCTGAGTCCTATATTCTATTCCTGCTAGGAGAGTCTGGCAAAAATTAAGTGCCTAATCATAGGCAATGTTGCCATTATTAAGAAGGGCATGACTTTATTCACTGTTCAATCATTTGGCTGGATTTTTCCGGCATTCATCCTTGTCCCCATCATTTCTTGGGAGGAGAGTCCCTAACCTGTGTCTAGGGAAAGTAGAAGATGTCGTGTCTCAGACAATAATATGCCAAGTGGCAGCTCTCTACCAGTACCCAGTCACTTCCTGCTGTCCCACGTTAACACAGAGAAACAGCATTGTTCTATCAGCTTCTTTAGGCTGCTCAATTAAAATGGTAATGGGGACAGTGATTCTTCTTCCCCTTCTCCTCTGCCTCTGATTTCTGGTTTAATTTCTGAGTTCAGTTTAAAGCTCTAAGGACCTTAACTGCTTTTGTTTATTTAGGAAAAAAAAAAAAGTTGAATCAAAACATTTCTGTTGCCAGGTCAAGATGACCAGAACAAAGTTACCTTGAACTGATTTACTCCAAAGATGCCCTTAAATCAATACATAGTTTCACATGACTCATTCGTATCCTTTTAACATAAAAAAAGCCCAACTAAGTAGAGAGTAATGTCTATTTTCCAAGTCACAGTAGAGGATTCAAAACTGTATAATGTACTTCCCGGAAGAAGAAACACAATTGGAAGAATCCCCTCAGAGCTCTGAACTGGACTTTTTGGAGATAATGCACATTTTACATTGGTGTCATTGTGTACCACATGGGAACATGATATTGCTGCATCCAAAAGGAACTGAAGTCTTCCTTTTGTGGAATCATTTTGTTCCTCTTTTTATTTAATTACATCTTAGGTTAAAGTGCCCAAAACTGTACAAAGTATACCAATTATTGATGAATGAACAGAGAGACAGAAAAGCTTCAAAGCAGTCTGGAGAACTCTCCATCCATGGTTTTGCTTATCATTCTTACAAAAAGTAGAAAACTTAAAGAGGAACTTTATTAGTTAAGCCTGAAAAGTCTTAATTGCAAAAATGGTAACTTTTGGGAGGGGGCAGGGGCCAAAGCTTAGCTCAAGAGAAGCCAATGGCATCTGATGACTGTGGTTTTGGATGGAATCATTCATTCACTTTTCCATTCATCAGCTACCTCTTAGATATCCACTATTATTGAGGATAGTAAAATATGAAACAAGTCAATGTATCAGGTGTGGTGAAGCTACAGAGAAACATACAGAAATATGAGGAAGTAGCATCTCAATTGGGAGTTCAAGGCAAGTCTTTATTATAATGGGGGAATTGCACACACAGAGGATGGAAATTCTCATTCATAAACCTGGCTCTGGAAGGCGGCTATTGAGATTGCTCTGTTATTGTGTTTCTCTAACATACAAATGTAGGAAGAACCAGTAGAGCTGGATTGGGGAGGAGGACTTAGATAGAGAAGCTAACTGGATTTGGCTGGAGTCTGGGAGACTGGGAGAACTCTTAGAAGGCACAGAGCAAGAGACAAATTAAGTTCATGAGCAGTGTTGGTGCCTTTGGAGAGGCCTCACAGGGGTGCAGTCCCACCCTAACCTGCCCTTTGCTGTCACACAGCTTAATTTCCAATGTGTAAATTACTCCTTCCCTTCTACTTGGCCGTGTACCCTACGTTTCCTTTCTGAAATTCTCCCCTGGAGCCTCTTACAGTTAAAATTATTTGGGGAAGTCAGCTATTCTGTCTTCCAGCAACAGAACGTTTAGTGTAGATGCTGAGACACTGAGGAAAAGGCCAGGACCCCATCAGGGAGGCCACATGCAGCCCTCAAGCCTGAAATATAGTGACAGGGAGTCTAATGACACTTTAGATCTGAGTGTCTGCCACAGGGTACATGAGTCCCAGACACCTACTGGAGCTGCTTTGAGCCTCACATTTGCCTGTGCAACTGAATCCCACTGAGTGTAGAAAGAGCTTTCCTTTACCAGCTTCCAAATCCTGCCTGAGTGCTCATCACTGTAGACTCCAACTCTAACCAAGAACCTCATGAAGAAAGAGATTCTTAGCAATAGGACCATGGTTTCTCCTCAGCAAAGCCGAGAGGGCTCGGCTGGGGGTGGCAGAAGGCATGCCAAGATGACAGCAAACATCATAGAGATGCCACAAGCCCTTCTCCTAACAGAATTGACTGGGGAGATGTCCCTTCACTTAAGGCTGTACCAGAGCCATCTCTGGAAAACCCAGATATTTCACACTGTGACCTATGAACTCTAGCATCTCCCTTTGAGATGATTAAGGCGGCCATCTCGTTCTGGGTCTCTGCCTGGACACACTGGGTAAGTTGCCCGCAGAGCGCCTCCTGACACCCATACTGTTGTTCTGATGCCAACATTAGTTAATTGTCTCTGTCCAGAGCAGAGCTCAGTTTCCTCAGCACCAACCTTCAACTTGGGAATCGGCAGCAGTCATAAGTCTGTATAAGGAAACATCTGGAATTGGCCACTCACAGGGAGGGGAACAGACAGACAAGTTCTGTCCCCCACAGAATGAAATCAAGTTCCCTTCACCCCTTCCAGCTCCTACAGTGTTAGAGTATCAGTCCTTGCGAATGCATGTTTCAAATCTGTTGTATTCCAGGCCCTCTGCCAGGTACTGGAGACTCAAAAATGAGTCAATGCCCCAGTTATCTCTTGTTTCATAAAAACAGCCCCAAGATTTGTGGGTTGAAACAGGCATTTGTTTTGCTCTCGGATCTGCAGTTGAGCGGGGATGGTTTCTCTTGGCTTCACTGGACACAACCTGGATCAGTACCACTAGGTGCTGGAGTGGTCCCTGGCCAGGCACTAATGTGAGCTGAGCTCTCAGCCAGGGCTGTGGGCTGTGTGTATTGTTTTCTTCCCATGCACGCTTCTCATGGGCTGCTTGGGCTTGCTTCCTTGCCACATGGCGGCTGCAACCCAAGGTTGATGCTCATTTCGGCAGCATGTTGCCAGAACAGTTTCTTTGACCGTACTGGTTGAGGCAGAGTCCAAAGGGGGAAAGCATAGGTTCCACTTCGTGATGGAGCGCAGGAAGATCGCAGTTGAGTAGGTTGACACTGCAAACCGTTGTCGGAACGTGCAGCCTGCACAGTGTGTTTACAGAGCTCTCGCTACAACAAAGAAACAAAGGACAATGTAATCTGAAAAGTTTTTCATTTTTCCCCCCTGGAAACACTAAGGGAATTATACAGTTTCCAGAAGCTAAAAGAATGTGCCGTGGGTCGTGAAGGAAGAACAGTACTAACCACCTTGGGTTGGCATTCCAGAGGGGAAACACATTAGACTTGGCACAAATAGCTTGAGTTTTAGTCATCCTGGCTCAAGGCTGCATCTCTCTTCCTAGTGGGACCGTGAATCCCAGAAAGACCACAGAGGTTTCCCACTGTCCCTGTGTTATTCTTTCATTCTTGACTGTCACATCATTTATGTTCACTCAGCATTTCCCTGTGACGATAATGCAGGTCAGATAAAGTTGTTCTTCCAAGTCTCAGTGAGGGGACTAGCCAGATATGAGTTTTCATTCATTTCCTCTACATGTTCTTTACAAATAAAGCCCATTCCATTCACTACAATTTAAATAAAAAGTCATCTCGAGAGTTTTATTTCAGGCTGAGTTTGACTAAACTACCCATACAGGAATCCTGACCTTGAATGGTCTTCAGGGAATATGATGTTTTTTGCCCAGTGGAGTTCTTTGCTTTCCAGTTCCATTTTCCATTCTCATTTTTTTCTAGACATGTTGAAATTAAAAATAGCTTAATAGAAGGCCAGGACTACAGTAGATGAAAGAAAGAAACCATGCTGACCATGATTTCCCTGACCTTAGCAGGCCAGCTGGCAGGAAAGAAAATTACACATGGTGAGACCTTGTGCCCATTAGTGTTTCAGAATCACATTATGTTGTGCCTGGGGGCCTCTCCTCGGTCTGAAGGCTCCCGGCACAGCTAGGATATTATTTTGGATGGTACAGCCGTAAATCACTTCAGCATTCATTTGAGGCTGTCTAGATTCAGTTTCTCAGACTCTAATCAGTGCCCGTGGGTCTTCTGAAATCTACTTCTTCATTCAGTGACTTGTGGACAACACTATAGTTCTAAAAGGGTATAAACTGTTCGAGTCATTACTATTACCCGATTGCCTGAAGCTGTCTCCTACCAAGTTCACTGTGCAAACTACACTTGACTGAATAACTCCCAGTCTTGATTCTGTCTGTCTCATGATGCTGTCTGTATTTGGTTGGCAAAGCAATCAGCAGGTAGGCACTGAATGTTAGTTTGTGGTTTACTTTTTTCCTCTTTCCACTTAAAGCCTCTATATAACAATGCAATAAATCATGTTTAGGAAATCAAGTGTTATAACTAAACTTAATAATACTGGGAGCTAGTACTTGGAGCTGAAAACTTGCTTTGTGTGAGCTTAAATATTCTAAGAGTCATTGGGAAGTAAACTGGATATGATAACGAGCCTATTGGCGAATGATTCTGAATGATTTTGAATCGTTTTGTTTCCCTGGTTACTGAGGTGCAGTTCCATTGTTCATCATTGAGCCTGCTCACATATAAGCCCCTGAACTCTCACACTGCTTTGTTGCTTTGCTTTATTTGCCTGGGAGAGCCTTGACTAAATTTGATTAAGCGTCACCTTCTTTGCCTGTATCTGATGCTAAAATGTTGCTGAAAAAAATATGCCAGCTGCTTCACTTTAAATCATGACTCTAGCTTCAGACGGCACCAAGAATGCTCCGGGGGCCTCATCGTTTTTCCTTTCTTCCTGCACGACTGAATAACTTTATGTCTCATTACTTCCCTCTTTTCCTGCCCCCTCCATCCTGCTCTTCATTTCTTCCTTCCTTCCTCCTTCTGCTCATCTACTTGTTCATGTGAGTTATTCAGTAAAGACATAGCACTTGGCATGATTGTAGACATGTGGGACACATCAGTGAATACCAAAAGCCTCCCCCTTGCTCACATGCAAGTGAGTGTGACAGTGGGCAATAGACTGCATGATACATCAGTGGTGTGGTGTGTGAGAGGGTAATAAATAATATGGCAAAATTAAAACGGAGTATGGGTGGGAGTACTGAAGAAGGGACAGGCATTTTAAAGAGAATGTTGTGTGGCAGATTTTTTTCCTTAGGTGGCATGTGACTGGTCTGGATATTCTGGGGTTAGGATGTAGAAGCCGGCTGTTATTTCATGTAGTCCGCTGGCCTCTTTAATCTTCTTACCTTATGCTCTGCATCCTTAGCTGAAGTTCTGCTGAGAGCTTTACCTACGCTGTGATAAAAACGAACATAATCAGACAGGAGCTTCTGTAACTCCCCTGCACCCTTCACCTTTCCTCGTCCTGCTGTATGTGAATGTCTGCCCATAATTCCAGAACCCCCCCGTGACTCCCAAATCCCTTCTCATCTCACCTTCTCAAGGACTTTCCTCCTGTACTTGTCTCCTCTTTCTCCTGCATCCTCATGCTGACTTCTCTATCCAGTCATTATACTCCTGATGCTTGTGGATTAGGAATAAAAACCTCATAACCACGTAATCTAATGGCCATTCTATTTCTCTCCTACAATGCACAGGAAAATGTCTTAAAAGATGTGTCTACTGTCCTGTGTCCATTTCATTCTCCCTCAGTATTCTTTAGAGGTTACCTCTGTCCAGGCCATGTAGCCAGGATCCGTGGGCCATCCCTTTCACTTTGCTTTCTTCCAATAGAGGCTCACCTCTTCTTGAAAAGCCTCAAGTCTGGGTCATGGAGACAGCATGTGCTCTTTCGTGTGTCTCCTCTCTTCTCTGCATATTTCTTAACCTTCTTGGTCATCTCCTTCTTCTATTTAATACCCAAATATTATGATATCTTTGATCTTGGGTCCCCTTTCCTTATCTCTGTCTCTCTGTGACCTCACCCAGCCCCATAGATGTATACAAAGTCTGTATGTGTCAGTTCAAGGCTTTGTTATCCCAAGCTTCAGGAAGAAGTCACTTCTGGATTTTAGGGTGATAGAGTGGACCGTAGGTGCTGTTCTTTGTTGCTCCCTGAGACCAGAGATGATGGAAACTTCATTCAAGCACCTTTGTCTGCAACAGGGTAATAGGACTTACATAGGATTCTTGCAGGTTCTCTCAAAGCGCATTGCCTGGAACTCAACCTATATCTCAAGCCCATGTAGCTAGCTGCAAAGTTATGTTTCCATGTGCACCAAGGAAAAAGAGAACCAGATTCCAAGTACACTAGTACACCCCATGGTTTCAAATTTATTCTATATTTCAGATTAATCTGGAATTATATATTTTTAATAGAGCCTCTGGTAAGCGCAGCTATATTCATTATGCCAATGAAAAATGAGTTAATATAAATTGAGTTATAATTACCAGTTAGACAGCTCTGTAAGAAAAAAAAATCATAGAAGCTCCATTTCATAACAGTTTTCTCATAGCTTTTAGGTAAAAATAGTTGGTAAAATATACTACATGCTCTGTAGTATCCTGTGGTTTAGAGCAATATCCCACTGAGAGGTAGAAGCACCAGAGTTGACAGCTCCCTCCTCCTTAGTCAGAATTCCCAAGTGTAAACTGCTTCCTCAGTAGTGGCAGATGCCAATTTCCTGTCCTCTCTGGGTCTTGCTTGTTTCACAGCTGTTCAGCACCCACAGAAAACATAATAGCACATGGGCTATTGACTAGAACCTAACTGTGAAGGCTTATCAGTAGGTTTGTTATTTGTGATAACTTAAAACACAAACATGATGATATAGTTTTCCCCAAATATGTGTGTGTGCACAGTATTTTCAAAATTAGGAGTGTACTTTTCACAGACACCATAACTGAAATATGGATTACCTGTCATTCAAGTCTGTGGTTAATGTTACCTTATTACAATTCTACCACTTCTAGTCAGTGGCAGCCAGGGGTGTTTGTTACTATGGCAAAACCCAGCCAGCCACATATTGATTGTCTCAGATACCTGATGCTCTATTTCCTAGTTGGATGGGGAGGGCCATCAGGGTTGATGCAGCGACTATATTGTATCCTATCCTACAGAGAACCTTTGATGATAAAACTAAAGCATTATCCTTACCCCCTCAGTGCTGGAAATTTCCTGGTTGTCACCTAGAGGAGAATTTATCTTAATTTCCCATAAATTTAACCACCTTGAAACCTTTGTGATATCAAGAAAATTAGTATTTTTCTAATAATAGTGTTTTAGCAAGGTAGTCAATAGTGTGGAAAAACTACCAGACATCTAGATCTCAAACTGTTCATAAATTAATTTAACAATTATTCTCAATAAGCATTTGCTTAGAAACATTCATATACTGGCAATATCACTTGGGCAAAGCTGCACACAATACTACCATTGATATAACAGTGAAGCATATCATTATAGCATTAATTTGCCAAAATATGTGTTGGTTTTATATCACCATAGAAGAGATTATTTCAGTCCTAGGGTCTTAGGCAGCCTGGGTTTATGCTGCCATAGTTTGCAAAGGTCAGGAGTCTGGGTGCAACTAGGTACATCCTCTAATCAGGATCCCTGAGGACGTCAGTTAGATTGCATCCCTTTCTGGAGTTCAAGATCCTCTTATGTGGTCATTTAGTTCCTTTCGGTTGTTGGACTAATGCTTCATTTTCTTGTAGGCTGTCAGCCAGGCAATTTTCTCAGCTTCCAGAGGCTATTTGGAATCTCTCGTCCTCCTAGACACCCTCACAACATGGAAACACTTTGTTTCAAGGCCTGTAGGAGATTCTTTCTTAACGTCTGAACTCTCTTGTGAGGATTTATCTGACTAGTGCAGGGTAATTTGGAAGAATCTCCCTTTTGATGAGTCCATGGTCAAGTGTTGGGTATCCTAGCCACAGGAGTGTTATTCTTTCTAGCCACAGTACCCATCCACACTCAAGGCTGTCTTAGACATCTGCCTGCCCTACAACTTGAGACCTAAAAACCAAGAATTTATCAGACAAAGAGTTCTTACATGAGACTGTTCGAAGCTTGGCAGTTTGGAAACAGGAAGAAAGAAATCCACTGTGACTGGGCCCAGAGACAGAGGGAAGTGGAATACAATAAGGAGTGGCCAGAGCAGGTACTGGCCACATGACTGATTTTCCCGAGAGACCCAGGAAACCAGGATCACAAAGTATTTTTGTTTTTTAACCACCGAAGTCCAACCAGTGAGTTTTATGGGATTACATACAGGAACATGAGTGAGAGGTTACTTGCAGGAGCAGAAATAACTCCAAGGCCACGCCACATGGGTGACAGTTTTGCAAAAGCTAGGAACCTGGAGCATACTGTGCAGCCTGCAGGCAGCTCAACAGTTTCCAGACTCTGCACCTGCATGATTTGATGAAGGAGGCAGAGGCAGGAGGATCACAATTTATTTAAAAGACATCTTTGATGCCAGTGACAATTTAGGCAAGGATGGATGAGAGAACTCATCTATAAGGCTGCTGCAGTATTTAAGAAGAAAGCAGATTGATGGTGACTTGGAGGATGGTGGCAACATCTGTAAAGAGAAGTAGATAGATTCAGGGTAGTGAAGAGATAAAATCAGTAAGACTTGGTGATTTAATGGCTATGTCGTGAGTTATAAATGGGCACAGGGTGACTGCTGATCTTGAACCACTAAGTGGGTAACTGTGACATCAGTGAGAAGTGGGTCTAGGTAAACATCTTGAGTCAGACATGCTGGCAAGACAGCCAAGAGCAGACATTATGTAAGCCTTGGCTAAGGTGATCTGGAACTTGGACAAGTGCTCTGATCCAAAGAAATTCCTCTTGGAGGTATCGGATGACATTGGATGCTATTGGGAAGATGTGAGATCATCCAGGGAGAACCAGGAAAATGAGACTAGAGCTGAATGGAGTCCTTGGGGAATCCCATTTAACAGTCTGTTAAAGGCAATTTCCTATGGCAGATGCTGTCATCTTCAGGGAATGAGTGCTTTGGTCATTTAGAACCATATAGTACTACCAAAGCTTCTTTCCCTTGGGGCACAGTCTGTCTGTCTGTCTGTCTGTCTGTCTCTCTCTCTCTCTCTCTCTCTCTCTCTCTCTCTCTCTCTGCCTCTCTCTCTGTCTCTCTGCCTCTCTCTCTGTCTCTCTCTCTCTGTCTCTCTGTCTCTCTGCCTCTCTCTCTGTCTCTCTCTGTCTGTCTCTGTCTGTCTCTGTCTCTGTCTCTCTCTCTCTGTATGTCTGTCTGTTTGTCTGTCTTTCTCTCTCTCTCTCTCTCTCTCTCTCTCTCTCTCTCTCTCTCTCGCTCTCTCTCTCTCTCTCTGCATAGGTACACACAGTAGAAAGGAATTACATTAGCCAGCTCCATCAGAATCAGCCAAAAAGCCTCTTCAAACTACACCCAAACTCTAATGTGTCTCTAAGAGAATCAAGAATAACAGGCATAAAAACAGTCTCCTTAGAGACATATGCCCTCATTTTTCAGAGAAAACTGAAGCTCAGAAAAGAGCAAGTCATTTGCCCAGTGGCACACAGCTGGTTAGATAGCAGCCCCCTAGGAGGTGCTGAAATTGCTTAGTGATTTCCCTCAGATCTTTAACCCTCCAGGAATGTATATTCCTCCATCAGTTTCACAGCTTATAGGCACATCGAGACACTCTAGCACCAGTCAGTTTTTAGTGTCCAGATGCCAGCCAAACATTTAGTAAGCATGGGAAGAAGGGAATACTCCCTTGTTGGACTTCTTTCTGTCCAGTCACATATTAGCCTTAGAGGAGCCCTGCAAGATGTGCATGCAAGTTAATGGACACTTCCAGAAACACACAGGGAGTGAGTAGCAGAACTAGCCTGCAAGTTATGTCTATTGGCTTTATGTCAATCACAAGGTATTTAGAGTGATCCCTACGCACTATCCTCAGGGTTTTAAAATATAACTTTCATTCTATAAAATAATAATGGGAACCAGTAGATAATTAAGGACACCTTTATGAGCCCTAGCTATCCTCTTTTGAAGTTCACGTGCGTGCACACATGCACAAATTTCTTTGTGAGAGAGATCACTTGTGTTAAATCATGGTACAGGGCTTCCTTTATTTACTCTCTCCTCCTGTTTAACACTGACTTATGAAATTCTTACATCCCAAGGCAAGGACTGTGATTTGCATACTTTTTTACTCCTAGACTCTAGTACTTAGAAGATATTAAATACATTCCTGTTGAATAAAAGAAAGAAATGAATATTTTATCTATTTTGGTTACAGGTAGTTCCTATGCTACTTGATAATTTCGCTAGTTGTTTGCCTGGGCATATGTGTCCAAATGTCACTAAACCATAATTTTTCCTTTCACCAAGGTTCTATCCTAAGGAACGTTTATTGCAGTATTTTAATTACATAACCCATTTTCACTTCTGTTCACTCTGACACTTGCATGTTTGGATTTTTGTGGCAAGGGACACTTAATAACACAGAAAGATCTGTTTTAAATGGCAGCGTAATCATTCAGCAGTAGAGAAAAGAGTGATGTATGAGCTGTATAATTACCAGTCATCTGTTTCACATTTATTATTCAGGGATGGAGCTCAGAAAGTATTCTGTATAGGTCAGCGTTATTAGTTACTGCTTGAATAGTTGAACACAAATAATAAACCACACATGCTAAATTTTCCCCATGATCATGTAAAAGGGGCACACTTAGACATGCACAAAAACACACAGAACCAACAAACATTATTATTATCATTATTCTTGGGAATTGGTCAACATTTTTCTCAAGACAATGAAAATAAATGTGACATCCCCCAGTCCAAATTTGGTTCACTGGTAGCTTAAGTTTTCTTTTTTCTTTTCTTTTTTTTTTTTTTCCGGGACAGGGTTTCTCTGTGTAGCCCTAGCACTCACTCTGTACCCCAGGCTGGCCTTGAACTCACAGCAATCCGCCTGCCTCTGCCTCCCGAGTGCTGGGATGCCAGGTTGCACCACCACTGCCCGACAGTTTTTTTTTACAGCTATAATGGGAGTGTCCTTTGATTCTGTTGCTTTTATTTCTAAAGTAGAATGTTCATTCAAGATTATCCTGTGTAAGGCAATAGAAGGACAATTCAGAGAATGTGCACCTTAAGAAGCCGCTAAATAAAGTTCACGAAGGTACCCAGAGCTGTGGGCACGGGATCAGCTGCATCTGGGACAGACCTTCTGTGTGTTCATGAGTCAGCCAATCTGCCTCTCTTCTCCAACCACCCAGGAAAGGCTCACTTACAAGCTTGGGTGGGGATAAAATGAGGTAACACGTAACAGTGCTTTAACAGCAGAAAGCATTGTGAATAAAGTTATTTAAATGTCAAGGAAGATAAGTAAAAGTAAGCTACAGTTTCCTGAAAAACATCATGGGCTTACCACATTGGTAAGTGAACAGAGCAAACAAATGTTCAGGTAAAGAACTTGGCTTTGTCACTCCCCAAGGTGTGGCATTGATAATGATCCTTGAGTGGGATGATTTTCTGCATTTTCCTTGCTGTTTCTATGCATTTATATAGATCCCTGTGTGGTTGTTTTCCCATGGGCTGGTTTATTCTGCGCAAAATTAGCCATCACAGCAAAACCATGAAGAAACTAAACTCTAAACATATATTATGCTCCAAATAAAAGTTTGTCTGTTTGGGTGAGTTTCTCAGATCACCCAAATCAATCACATTCCTGTGTGTTGTGTTCCTGCCTTTTCTTAATTTTACTCTTTTATAGGAAGGTGGGAAAATAATCTTACAGGGAACCTAGCTTTGCACTACTGTGACACAATACTTGAGAGAAGCGTGCAGAGGAGGAACTGTTTACTTTAGCTCACCATTTCAGAAGTTCTTTCCCTTTTAGGTCTGCTACAAGGGAACACATGGTAGTTCAAAGATGTTTACCCTATGGTGACCAGGAAGTGAAAACAAAGCAGGAAGGGGCTGGTCTCTAAACCTTCTGTGGCGACATAACTTCTTTCCACTGGGATCTACCTTCTAAAAGTTCAGGCACTTTCCAGTATCCCTGTAAACTTCAACACACGGGAGTTGTATATACATGGAAGCCTTCAACACACGGGACCCATATACACATGGGAGCCTTCAACACACAGGACCCATGTATACCTGAGAACCTTCAACACACGGGAGCCATACACACCTGAGAGCCTTCAACACATGGGAGTCATATAAACATGGGAGCCTTCAACATACAAGAGGCTTCAACACATGAAAGCCTTATACACATGGGAGCCTTCAAAACATGGGAGTCATATACACCTGAGAGCCTTCAACACATGGGAGTCATATACACATGATAGCTTTCAACACATGGGAGTCATATACACCTGAGAGCCTTCAACACATGAAAGCCTTATACACAGGGGAGCCTTCAACACATGGGCTTTGGGGAGGCATTTAAGATGCAACTATATACATAAAGAACCCCACTATTAAAATTAAAACCTCAGTGTGATAAAGGCATGATGGCGCTTACTTGTAACTTCAGCCCTCAGAAAACTGATACAGGAAGATCTCAAGTTCAAGCCTAACCTAGGTTGCTTAGGAAGTTTGGGACCAGCTATATAGCAACACACACACACACACACACACACACACACACACACACACACAAACACACACACACACACACACAACCCAAGTGAGGATGTCACAAAGTCATCCTGGACTCAGAACTGTATCTTTAATATAAACAAAAGATAATATTTTAGGAAATCCAATCAATCATTCAGATAAGATCTTCCATGTGCGTTACATCTTTGAAAATATACTGTGCATTGGAAAGCAAAACACAGTCTTTTCAAAAGCCTAAAATGTTGAAATGCTCTTGATTAGCATAAATGCAACTGCAATCATGCATGGACCAGACTATGGAGGGGGAAAGAGAGAAAGGAGAGAGGGAGGGAGGAAGGGGTAAGGTTGGAAGGAGAATGTGAATGTGCACACATTCTTCTGTCTGTCCTAAATGGACACCACAGGCCATGAGTCCATTCATATTCCTCTGACTACTTAGCTTTCATATTTCCATAAGGTGGACAGTGTAATGGACCACTGGCTTGCCACACTTGGACTGCTTATTTAAGGTGACTAGCTATGCCAGCTTTAAAGGCCCCTTCATTGGTGGTGACTTCTGACTTCCCAGGGTTCTCAGCATTCTTCTGCACTGGTCCAGCTGTTCAGTTTGCAGGAAACCTTTGTGTCTCACAAATATGGGGGCATGTGCCCCCTCTATACCAAGCACTGCTACAGGCCCAGAGGAACAGAATTGTTCCTTGTCCCCAGAAGGTCCAAACTCAGGACCCTACTTGTCCCAAGTTAGAAAATAAAACCCCTCTTTAGTTCAAATGTCCAGAAAGTTTGATTTTTCGGGTGCCCCCTCCTACCACTATGGAAATGGGTACTGGCCGTTCTCTCTTGGGAGTTTCAGTATTGTACTGAAGGTCCTGAGAACACTATCATTCACACAGCATACAACCATCTACAATTCCAATTCCAGGAGATCAATGCGCTTTCCTGGGCTCTTGCCATTGCCCTTGGTTACCACCAGAAGGACACAGTAAGACTGAAAACAACACACCATACACATATACGCTACACAGACTTACAGATAGGCAAAACACCCCATAACCATAGTAAATGAATAAAAAATGTAATTCCCTGGAGTGAAGATTTACCCAAGAGAGAACATAAAGTTGAGCTTCTATTTTTATCAACTGCCCAAAAATTAAAGTTGATGTTCTTTTTAAAACTTTTTTACACTTGAGAATTTCATATACATATGAAATGTGATCATATCCACATGCCATTTCCCCTTCTAATTCCCCCATATACTCAACAAGCATGCCTCTCCACACTTCATGTCTTGTTTGTTTGTTGTTTGTGGGCACATAGCCCTGGATGTCCTGGAATTCACTCTGTAGCCCAGGCTGGCCTTGAACTCAGAGATCCACCTGCCCCTGCCTCCCAAGTGCTGGGATCAAAGGTCTGTGCCACCACCACATCTTTTTTTTTTTTTTTTTAAATAGCCCACTAAGTTAGTGTTGCCCATATGTGCTTAAGTGTAGGGCCATCTACTGGAGCGTGGGAATACTTGCAGTGGGTTCAAGAAACAATGGTTGTGTCTCCCCCAGCTACTTTTCACTGCCAATACCTCCTCAGAATGGGGTGGGGCCTAAAAACATCTACCCATGGATGCCACTGTTTTGGCTGGCTTGATCTAATGTAGGTCTTGTGCAGGTATCTACAGCTGCTATGAGTTATTGACTTCAATGGCCTTGTCATGTTCTGAAGACAGTGTTTCACAGCACATCTCCCTATCCTTTGGCTCTTGACATTCTTTCTGCCTCCTCTTTCCTAGGATTCCCCCAGCCTTGGTGGTGTTGGGTTCACATAGGTGTCCCATTTAGGGCTGAGCACCTAAACGTGTCTTGTTCTCAGCATTTTGACCGGTTATCTCTACGGACTTCTATCCACTGCAAAACGAGTCTTCTCTGACCACAGTTGAGGGCAGTGGGGGTCTACGTATATACACATAAATATTTAGAAGACAATTTGGCAACATGGCCATTTAACAATGTAACAATAGCAGGTTCTCCTGTAGGACCTATGACCTTCCCAGCTGTGAGTTTGGGACCAGTATTACAGTACCAGATATGAAATTCTCTCCTGTGGAAAGTCTCAATTTCGATCAAAATTAGTTAGTTATCCCATAAGAGTCATGCTCAGTGCACCAGCAGGTACACCTTACCTGCAGGTCAGTATGGTAGCATGGGTCAGGACTGGATAGGACCACTGACGGATTTTCTCTCCCAGCATAGCCCCTTTTAGTACTATGAAAGTTTACAAGTACAGAGGACGTTTTTATGATTGGTTTGATGTTTCTGTCTCCTATTTAGCCAAAATGTGTGTTGATTTCAGTACAGGGTTTTACTGTGTCCTTCTGGTGGTAACCAAGGCCAATGGCAGTAACTGGTGTTATTTTGGAGACCTTTGGGCTTCCCTAGTTGATAACTACTAGGGAGGCATCCCCATGCCTTGTACTATGACTTGCTTTTAACAACCCATGCGGGCCAATTCTGTTCGAACTCTTTTTTTTTTTTTTTTTGAAAGTTGTATTTTGAAATTAGCTTATTAGCTAGTCTGTTTCAGTAGGCTTTTTTAGATATTTTTGGTTTTGGTTAAGCCACTCACTGCCTTCTGTTTTCCCTCTCTACCTCAATCCCTTCTTAATCTGCTAAACCTCAGCATTCCCTCCCACTACTACATTTTTTTCCTTTTTTTTTTTTTTTTTTTTTTTTTTTTTTTGGTTTTTCGAGACAGGGTTTCTCTGTGTAGCTTTGTGCCTTTCCTGGAACTCACTTGGTAGCCCAGGCTGGCCTCGAACTCACAGAGATCCGCCTGCCTCTGCCTCCCGAGTGCTGGGATTAAAGGCGTGCACCAACACTGCCCGGCCTACATTTCTTTTATTGGGCTACAGGACAGTCTGATTCCACATTTCTATACTCCCTTCCTCTGGGTTACGTCTCCACCTTACTCCCTGATTGCCCCCTGCCCACAGTCCGTCCCCTCCCTGCCAAAGCATTTCTGCCCTCAGCATCCCTCATTCCTTTTTTTTCATCTATAATATCCTTTCCTCCCCATCTTGACATACCCCTCCATGGAATTTCTGCTTCCCTGCCTTCTGTTTCTTCTCTGAATTAACCACATACAACAAAAGATTGGAAGCTGGGGTCTGTTGTTTGTTTTTACTCTTTTCTTGGAGGGGCCCACCACCCAGCTCCCAAATAAATCACATACAGAGGCTTATTCTTAATTAGCAATGCCCACCTTAGCTTGGCTTAGTTTCTTGCCAGCTTTCCTTAACTTATTCTTAATTATAAATGTTCAGCCTTAGCTTGGCTTGTTTCTAGCCAGTTTTCCTCACCTTTAATTATCACATTTACCTTTTGCCTCTAAGCTTTTCCTGTTCTCTTACTTCTGTAAATCTCACTCTTATTCAGTGGCTCGCTGGGTAGCTGGGTGGCTGGCCCCTGGAGTCTCTGGCTCCCAGGTTTCTTCCTCTATATATTCTCTCTGCCTGCCAACTCCAACTATCCTTTTTCCTGCTTTGCTATTGCCCAGTTCTTTATTTGGCCATTTATACAGGCACAGTAACACAGCTCCACAGAGTTAAATAAAGGCTACATAAGCAAAAGTAACATACCTTAAAATAATATTCTACCACAGGGCTCCACATATGGAATTTGCCCTTCTGAGCTAGAGTGACCTCACACAGTGTATTGTTTTCCAAGTTCTATCCATTTACCTATAAATTTCATTTTTCTTTACAGTTGACTAATGCTCCATTTGTATATATGCCACATTTTCTTATCCATTTTATGTTGATGGAATATATTTGTGGAGTCCATTCCCTAGCTATTGCACATACAGCAGTAATGAGCATGAGTGTGCAGGTGTCTCCATAGTAGGATATAAACCTGGGGAGGTGGAATAGGGGAGTCCTACAGCATTTCTGTGTCTAGATTTTGTTTTTTAGAAACCTGTGTCTGATTTCCAAAGTTTGTAGTCCCACTGACAGTGTGTAAGACTTTCCTGGTTGCCAGATTCATGGCCATATTTATTGTTATTGTATTTCTATGATGGACATTCTAACTGGGGTGAGGTAGAATCTTAACATAAGTCACTTTAATTTGCATTCTCCCAATGGCTAATGATGCTGGACACTTTTTAAAGTGTTTCCTAGTTATTTTCATTTCTTTTTTAAAGAAATTTCCTTTTTTAAAATTTTATAATTAATTTAATTTTACATATCAGCCACAGATTCCCCTGTCCTCCCTCCTCCCCCCTCCCCCTGCCCTTTCCCCAGTCCACCCCCCATTCCCACCTTCTTCAAGGCAAGGACTCCCCTGGGGGTTCAGCTCAGCCTGGTAGATTCAGTCCATTCGGTTCCATCCACCATTTTCAATTGTGCTGTTTATTTTCTTAATGCTTGGTTTTGAGGATTCTTTGTGTATTCTAGACACTGGTGTATTCTATCATAAATAGTTGAGAAAAATGGCTTTGTTATTCTGTGGACTACCTGTTAATTCACTTCACAGTTTCCTTTACTGTATTGATGCTTTTGAGTTCCAGGAGATCCTGTTTGTTGGTCATTGGTCTTATTTCCTGGGCTACTGGAATCTTTTTCAGCCCTCATCTGTGAGTATTTCCTTGGTGTCTCCTGACTGGTTTATTGTGAAGTCTGTTTTTGTCAGATGTTAGGACAGATAGGGCTGCTTGTTTCCTGGTTCCATTTGCTTGGCGTACCTTTTCCAACCCCTTCACCCTAAGGTTGTTGCTTGTTGTTGATGGTGAGGGGGTATCTCTTGCAGGTGGGAAAAAGATGGATCCTGCCTTTGATCCAGTCTACTAGTCTGTGTTTTTATTTGGAGAATAGAGGCCATTGATATTCAGAGTTACTACTGAAAAATGTGTAGTTAATTCCTATCATTTTGTTGATTCTGTAGTGTTCTTTTAGATCTCTTTTGATTAACTGTCCTGGCATTTATTTATTCCTTATGACCTCTTTGATGTGTTTATCTTTTTCTTCAAACTGAAGTATACCAGTATCCTGTGTAAATCTGGCTTAGTGGTCATAAATTCCTTTAATCTGTTTTTATCTCTCCTTCAATTTTAATACGTGGGTTTGCTGGTATAATATCTAAGTTGACCGTTGTGATCTTTTAGGGCATGATTTACTTCTTTCTAGGTCTGTCTGGCTTAAAAAGTTTCTGTTGGGGAATCAGGTATTATTTTGTGGGGCCTGAGAGATTTGGCCTTTTCCTCTTGTAATCTTTCCTCTGTCCTTTATTTTCAGTGCTTTAATTACATTATGTCATGGGATATTCTTTTCTGGTTCTGTGGGCAGAAACTAGGTACACACCTGGGTGTGAATCTGTTTCTCTAAGTGTGGTAGTTTTTCTCCTTGATTTTACTGAAAGTCTGTTGTATGCCTTTGGTATGATATTCTGCTCCTTTTTCTATGTCCATAATCCAAAGGTTATATATTTTATTGATTTCCCAAAGCTCTTCCAACTTTTGTATGTGGATTTTTATAAAATTTTCACTGACCTTTACTGAGTGGTTCAAAGCCTCTACCAGCCTCTACTTTTCTTCCAGTCCTGATACCTGTCCTCCACATTACCTCTTCTATTGGTGGGGCTTTCTTCACACTGAGGATTTTATTTGGATTTTTGAGTTTCCAGCCTAATTTCAGTTTGGTTTTTCTCCAGTAATTCTCTCAATTTGTTTCTGTTCTCATAGCTTGTGTTGACATCCTCATTTCATCCATGCCTTAGACTTTATCTTCTTTTAGTTGTTTGAATGTAGTTATTATCATTCTTTTAAACTCTGTCTGGAAGTTCTTCCAGGTCATTCTCATTGGGGTCTGTTATTACTGGATTAATAACTTTTGGAGATGACACATCTTGAGTTCTCAAGCTGTTTCTGGTTTTGCCCTGGAATTTGCACATTTTTAGTTAGTTGAGTAGAAACCTGGGGCTGGTGGTCTGGAGACTGCTTACCAGTTAGCACCAGGAGTTAGGGAAACTGAGGAAGGGTGGGAAAGGAATTTAGGAACCAAGGAGCTCTTACTTATCAGCACCAGCAGCTGGGCAGATAAGGGGAGTTTGGGCAGAATGGTCAGGCCTGGGGTGGAGTATAAGGGCTTAGCTGTCAGCAGAGAGAATTAGGAGGACCTGATAAAGTTAACATTCTTGACTTGCAAAAAACAAAACAAAACAAAACAAAACAAAACAAAACAAAACAAAACAAAACAGTGTAAGTGGCATGCAGCATGCATAGGAAGGATCTGGGTAACACATGACCACCTTACATGTTTAGACTTTTTGGATTACTGTGTCTCCTCTACTTCTTCCTATTCTCTCCTCTCCCTATGGGAGGCAAAGTCCAAAGAAAGATTTTGCAGTTGGTTGTTCACATCCTTCTTACCATTGGCAAAGACCAAAATCTGTAAGGAGCTTATCAGGGTGTGAAGGTCTAGTTTATTTCCCTATCTGAGTAATTTGTTGATTTAAAAGCCCCCAAAGACACAATGCAGGCATTGGAAAAAGCTGCCTGGTACCAGCCCGGCTTCAGATCTCTTGTCTCATTGGTGCCTCGGTCTCTATATCCTTTTGTTTTCATCTTGTCAGCTGCGACTATTTCTTCTTTTCTTTATTTTTTTGGAGAGGGGACGTGAGTGTGTGGTCTATGCACATGTTTGTATGAGTGTTTGTGTGTGTGTGTGTGGGGGGGGGTTACATGTGTGGGCATGTGCAGAAACTAAAAGTGGCTACCAGGTATGCTCCATGATAACTTGCCACTTTGTGTGAGTTCCTTGATAACTTTCCATGTTTGTATGAGTGTTTGCATGTGTGCGGGTTCACATGTGTAGGCATGTGCAAAGACTAAAGGTTGCGATCAAGCATCTTCCTCAATAGCTTTCCATGTCATTTACTCAGGCGGGTCTCTTGATGAGCCTTGACCTCACAGACTCACCTCTGCCTCCACAGTGCTGGAATTTTATATGGGTTCTGGGGACATGAATTTCAGTCCTCATGCTTGGAGGGCAAAAGCTTTATCCACTGAACCATCCTCCTGACTCTCTTTCTCTCCTTTCAGTAAATCTCTCCCTTATAATTTTCTCCACTAAGAAGCCACGGTGATCTCTGAGCACTTACGTTCTAACAGTGAGACCCAACAGCCCACGAAGCACCCTGTACTCTCTTCTGCTCACTTTCTCAGCCTCTAATGTCCCTCCTCTGCTTCACACACTGGAGTCACTCCTCCTTCCCTTGAACACACCTAGGTGTACACCTCCCACGCTCTCTTCCCAGCTGGTTCCTGTGGCTCCTTCAGGTCTCAGCTCAGGCCACCACAGAGAGGTCTTTCCTTGACCCCTTGTCTAAAGGAGTGTGTACCTTCTCCACACAACCCTTTCCCAGTATCCCACCTTCACAGTATTCACCACTGCCTAAATTGATCCCTCTCTATTAAACCTGTTTTCACATATGTCCCTGTTAAATATTTATGGATAATGTAAACATCCCTCTTTCTTCTTTTATTCACAGCTGGGTCTCTGGTGCTTGGAACAGGGACATATTTGTTAAATGACTATAAGCACACTTTAAGGGACTGGCTTATTGCCAAAGAATGCCCCACATTATAAATTCCAAGTTCAAACATTCCAAGTTCCAGCTGCATTGACACTGGGGGAGATTTGGATATACTTTTCAATTTAGTCTCTTTTTTCTGTTTCAGTCCTCTCTAATAAATAGTGACATTATCTTTGTGAAGTTGCATGCCCCATGGGAAGTCCTTGGAAGATATGCAGAGCAAATGAATGTAAGGATGCCTTTCAGGTAGGTGTGAATGTGTTTCCCTGCTGCTCTCTCTTTCTCTCTCTCTGGCGCTTCACTGTAAACCTAATGACATTGTTTCTTGGAACAAATAAAATCATAGCACAGGCTGGAAAAGTCATTAAAGCAGAAAATTTTCCTAATGTTCAGAAAATGCAAATCAATCTCCTGCCTGCTATCAAGTAGCATTATTTCCATTTTGAAAGTACCATTTCTTGAATCTTTGTGTATTGCTGCCTTGAACAGCTAGACACCATATACCATGGTCTTTCCTGAGCAGTACCTTCCAGAAGAAAAAATTAAAAATCAGTTTTTCCAAGAAATAAGTTTAAGAAATTTCATAAAATATGATCTTTAAAAAATAATCTATTTTTAAATAAAGAAGTCATAAATGCTATATAAGTACAAATAATTGTTCATTATTCCAGGGTGGTGAATAAAGATACTTTGTATGGATTGCTAGGTTACTTAAAAGGATAAATTTGCCTTTGTCTCACAGTGTCTATTCTCATTTCATTATAGGTTAAGGAAATGTGATCTTCCTTTGTTAGATTAAAAGCAAAATGAGATAGTAAACCAGGAATTACAAGTGCAAAGATGTGTGTGGAAGAGTGGGGTGCGGGGTGGGTGGAATCACCAATAGAATCTGCTAAAGGGCAGGGATTTAGTGCCGAGGACAGTTCAGAAATGACTTGTGATAGGTACTTTGGGTTTCAGCTTGCCTGTAAGACCAAGATAGATGGCAAGAATTGGGCAAGATGGTATCGGCTCTCAAAATGCTTATTAGTAGGCTGTTAAAATTATAGAAAGCAGTGGTCTGCTAAACTCAGAAAGAGTACTGGGGTAGGGGAAAAAGACAGAGAGAGATTTACAGGTTTACAGATTCACAGAAGGCCAATTTCCATTCAAAAGCCTGTAATATAT
The DNA here is from genome assembly GCF_903995425.1 of Onychomys torridus. Taxonomy (NCBI): domain Eukaryota; kingdom Metazoa; phylum Chordata; class Mammalia; order Rodentia; family Cricetidae; genus Onychomys; species Onychomys torridus. The sequence continues at coordinate 9,518,185 of NC_050462.1, read as the reverse complement.
CTCTCAGAACATTTTATTTTCTTTACTGGTCTTTATGTCCTAATATCAAGTCAACATATAGGCTGGGGTTTCCAGTATCTGTTTTCCTGGAGGCAAAATTCTCAAAATAGATAAGCATAGTCCTGGTCTTATGATTTATTTCTGTATTTAAAATGTTGAAAAAGGAAAGCTGAGTACTCAAGGGCAAACACACACACACACACACACACACAAATACACAATAAGGAGGAAAGCAAAACAATGATTTGTGCTGAAAGATGATGTGCTAAAGTAATTAAATCCTGTTACTTGATGATATAATAACTATGTAATATGGACTAATACCATATTATGCTTAAGAACAAAAGGAAAAGAAAGCACTCTAAATTACATTTAGATAGAAATTAATAACCCTTCTGCAGTCTAAAACTTACAGCCCCTCTAACAAGAACACATCTCTATAATAAAGAACCTAAGGAAACAGAAACCTGAATGATGTTAATACAAAGCCAACCCTCTTAGTACTTGGAAGGATTTCACATCTGATGGGCCTGACCTCACATGATAGAAAATATACTGCATATTCATTTCATGGCAGGGAAGTTTTGCCTCAAGTAGCGTGAATAGTTTTCTAATGTAACCTTAATAGACTATGATGTAAGCAGTAAACTGAAAATGAATTTGAATAATAATCTACTCTCTAATGTAGGAATTCCTACAGGAAACCAGTTTGAAGAGAAAATGTTCTTATATGTGACAGTAATTGGCCTCACTAATATTGATATGGTTTCACCTGAGCTTAGCATCACCTGTTATGACCCAATGCATGCAAACCTTCATGAGCATGTATTGTCCTTGGTTTTACATGTGGTTCTAGCCTGAGGCACATGTATTTCCAAAGGAGGAATTTTCCCAGCATACCATTTAGGAACATGTACAGATGTCAATTTAATTAAACTCAAATGTTCCAAAGTATCTTCCATGATTTGTTACTTTCAGTAGGCAGTGCTTCTAAATCTCAGGTTTAGTTTCCTCCCTGTTTAACTCTACAATTATTAAAAAGTAATGTGAAAGTACATTTTTGTGGGAGATTTCTAATAAACTTGTTTCTTAAGTACCTCTGTGTCCATAAATTTGTGGTTTAAAAATGGTAGACTGTTTTTTGAGCATTTTTAGTTTTAGAGAAAATTGGGCCAATGTCATAGTGTGTCCTACAATCCCACCTTCCACAGTTTTCTTACCAACATCTCCTGTTAGTGTGGGCATGTGTATATACAACAGTTTTAATAGAGCAATAGCATATTATTAACTAAAGTCTAAAGCTTATGGCCCACTTGTATACAGGTTTATAAATATATGTCATCGTGTAGAATCATATAAAATCATATGTAGAATCATACAGAATATGATATCCTAAAAACTTCATGTTTTGCCTGTCCATTCCTTCTGCCTGGCCCAAATCTCTGACTTTGCATTCTCTGCAACTGTTGACCCAAATGTGGCAGATACTGTTTGATATGTAAAATCCCCTCTTTGCAAAAGTGAAGTAGCCCAGTGACCATGCAGAATGCACTTGAACTTCCTTCATCTCATGATTGATCCCTTGGTAGACACTTGAACTATGTAAAGAGATTGCGTCTAATGAGGTGTCCAACATGTATGCTCTCAAATTACACCCAGAGTTCTCACTTAAATATTTTTAAAAGTTAACTAAAGGGAAGCAACATAGCAGATCTTCACTGTATCCCATTCTTGTTTTTTGTTTGTTTGTTTGTTTCCTAGGATTTTGTGGTTTTCCCTGGTTAGTTCACCTGTCAGCAGTGAGGAGATGGTTATGCCCGTGTGGGTATTTATAGTTGACTACTGATACAATCTTTTCTTATACTAGATGTGAAATACATGTTTTTATACCTCTATCAAGATCATGATAAAAGTGTTCTGTAAACCCAAATTGCTATATAAATATTACCTTAATGTAATAACACACCTGTTAAATTATGTTTGCTGCCCTTAGTCCTCTGAGTCTCCCTTGATGGAAGTTGACCTCCACTAAATCCATGCAAAATACTAATCCCCCTAATGTATCACTCTGCCTGCTCATGTGCTGTCGGCCAGATGCAGCCCTGAAAAAATAATAGTAATGAGAGGAAGAAGTAGTGATAGAAGCCGTGCCCTAGGGTGTCGTGACTCCACGTGCATGCCCCGTGTCTGTACTGCACTTCTCCTTGTTAATCTCTCTTTAGTTTTTTCTTCTTCACCTCTTACAGGCTTCTATCTCCGATCTCCTTTCCTTCCTTGCTAGTTCAAACTGTAACTGACGGTGGGTTTTCTTCTCGACTGGCTTCATTTTTGCTGTTCTTCCAGGAGAAAAATCTATTACCTGCCCCGCCGGTACAAGTTCATGAGCAGGTTAGTAGCATGCTCTGTCCCTGTGGTTTTGTCTGCTGATGATGTACTCTACCAATGACAAGGACCAACAAGCCCAGGAGGATGGTAGATGAGGCCCTGACTGCCAAGCATAGCCCCAAAATAATGTTTTTGCACTACACTAGCCTGAAAAATAAAGTTGCAGATGCCCTTCTCGGAGTCCTTCCCTTTGCCCGCACAACAGCATCCACAGGTGTGTTGAGGTTGCCCCTCGTCTAGCCTGACCTGTAAAACCAATTGCCCCAAATCCCGGCCGATCAGAGAAATTTTGGCCTGGAAGCTGTTGTCTTCCACATAACTTTCTCCCTCCACTGCTCGTAATTTGAGAGATCAAAGTGCAAGTGGTCACCCTGTCAAAAAGCTGGTGGCTACTCCTGCATCATGGGAGAGGCCTTGGTACCGGTGACATTTGGTTTGATTCACATTGTGTGGGAGAGCTCTTATGGCAATCTGCGTGGAAAAAAAGAACCCATTGGACGAACGTCCTTCCCGTAATCTGTGTCCTTCCGAAGCTTGTTTTCCTTGTTGTTCTATTAGAAGCCAAGGAAAAAGGGGAAATACCAGTTATGTCCTCGACATGGCTTCATTTTGTGATGATGGTGACTGTAACTTCAAAATCTTAATTGGTCTTATACACCTCCTCCCCCTGAGCTGAATTGATGTCTTGAATGGGCATCCCTTGGGTTTCTCTGAAAATCATGAAAAGGTAATTCAGTTCAGTGAGATTCAATATGTAGACCCACTGTTTATAGTCTATATGTAACATAAAGAATATGTGTAACATATAATATATATTCTTTATAGTCTATTGTAACATAAAGAATTAATGTAAATGGGGTTGGGGATTTAGCTCAGTGGTAGAGTGCTCGCCTAGCAAGTGCAAGGCCCTGGGTTCGATCCTCAGCTCAAAAAAAAAAGAATTAATGTAAATAAAGAAATATATAATATATATTCTTTATAGTCTATTTATAATCTGTGTAGACTGGTAAGAAATGCACATCAGTGGGTGTCTTCAAATATGCATTTACCAGCAGAGTATGGCGAGCAAAGCAGCTTCCACAGAAACTGAGAAGGTGTGATTTCTCACCATTTCTCTTTGCAGCTCTTTCATTAGGCAATAGGTATGGCGTTTTCACTCACCATGATTTAGATTACTCCCTGACCACAGAATGCTCTTGGTAGAAGTTTTGTACCACACTCAAGCCCGTGTCAATAGTTCTCAAATTTCAGCCAGCATCAGAATTACCTGGAGAGTTTTAAAGCACAGATTTCTGGGCCCGACCACACATTTGTTTCCACCACTGTAAAATGAAAACATTTCTACCCTATGGGATTTCTGAGGGCTTCATGTATAACCTATGTTCAAAGGTGATTGTCATATTCATGAAAATAATCTCAGGTGTATATATACCTCCTATTCTACCTCTTACCTCACTCTGTTCTTGTTTCTTCTGACGACTAGTCTTCTAATTCTAGCAAGCCCTGATTTTATTTACCAAGTAGCCATTTATTTATATTCCACAAAGTCCCCACTTATGTGCCCCTATTTGTACAGCTCTGTGCCTTATACCTCAGGGTTGTACTGGGCTCTGCACTCTTCCAATCAACCTCTTGAATTCTGCACATGCTGCTCCAGGGTAACTTCTAGGATCCATTTGATGCTCTTCACGCTCGCTACCATTCCTTATATTCCTGTCTTTGTTCTGATGATTTGAAAGCAAATTGTCCTCTATGGCCAAAATGAAGTGAAAAGGCTTGACCTAAACACAGATCTGGATAAACAGTCTTCTTGCATCTCTTGCCTCCTTGTCTATATTAATGTCCATGGCTCCAAAATGCATTATGCAGCTTGGATCTCATATTGTTGCAGAGTAGTCCTTCTGGATAGTACTTCCTTTACTTTCACCAAGATAATACCTACCCAGGCTGCAAAACTCAGTTCCCATGATTTGACTTTCTGAGTAGGTCAACGATAACTCCTTCCTTTTTCAAGTTGGTACCCTTTATCCCTGTCACCTCATGCTGCAATCTGTTTCAGAGATTCCCATCTCCTCAGCAGGATGGTGTGGGAATCCAAGGATAGTATCTGTTTCACATTTTCAGCATCTAGTACCTAATATGGGATGAGTGAATTCATGAATCTCATACATGTGGAAGAGGAGTGGAGTGGGAGGAAAGGTGGACATACACACACACACACACACACACACACACACACGCACACACACACACACACACACACACACATACATACACACAGTGGAGTGGGAGGAAAGGTGGACATACACACACACACACACACACACACACACACATATATACCACACACACACCACACACATATATACCACACACACACACACACACACACACACACACACACACACATACATACACACAGTGGAGTGGGAGGAAAGTTGGACACATACACACACACACACACACCACAATATACACATACACATTTTACACACATACACACATACCACACATATACACATATACATATTCATGCATACACACCACACACATACACACAACCAAGTCTGGCTAAAATGGGAGACACTGACTTTTGGCTGAAATATGTGCCTAGCAATGGAAGATGGGTGGAAAGACTTGAAGACTTCCACAATGGCAGAAGGAAAGAGAATCTCACAGTTGGGTGAGTCATCGATGTCAGCAAGTCCAGTCATTCATGAGACTCTTCATCCTCTGCTCTGCTGCCATCCAGTTCATATTTGAACATGCTGGAAATGGGGACATCCATAGTCCATTTGTCAGTGGCTCTGATGACTAGAAAGTTCTTTAAAATAAGCCCTAACAGTTATTGTCTCAGGCTCACTCTCTTTCATTCTCTGTGCTCTCTAGTCTTTCTCTCTCTCTCTCTCTCTCTCTCTCTCTCTCTCTCTCTCTCTCTCTCTCTCTCTCTCTCCTCTCCCCATTTTTTCTTTTGTTTCTCTTTATCTTTCATTTTGAATCTTAGTTCTGCCTCCAAATAGACCAAAACAAAACAGAGGAAAGTAGATAAAACTGTGAAGTTTTAAACGAAGGGTTAGCACTTCACAGGTGTTTGGAAATGGAGAGTGGAAAATGAATCTTTACTTCTGAGGAGGAAAAATACAGCTGAAGGAAAAAGAAGAGTGGAGACCCAGTGGCAATTTCTCTTAAAAATCTGCATTCAGCGGACGAGAAGAGACAGAAGAGGGTGAACAGAACAGTCTGGGAACAGAGGGGAATCAAGAGCAGTTGACATCAACAGCACCAGAAACAAGTTTACGTAGAGGTGTGCATTCTCCAGCTTCTGATGGGTGGTCAGCACATTTTCAAGTCATTGGTAATGGCCATAGTAGCACTCTCTGTGGAAACAGCTTCTCAAATATCTATCAGGATTACTCAACAGCTGGGTTTCTGGTTCAATAAGTCTAAATGGAGTTGATAAATGACCTTCCTTTTAAATAGTAAAGGACGCTGCTTCTGCCAGGAGACAGACATGTTTTTGTTGTTGTATCTTTCTGTTTGGTTGAGACAGAATCCCACTTTGTAATCAGGTTGACCTTGAACTCACTATGTAGCCCAGAATAACCTAGAACATGCAGAAATCCTTGTTCTTCAACCTCCCAAGTTTTGAGATCATAGGTACACAGCACATAAGTGCTAAAGACAATAGTTCCAGGAATCATGACTATCAAATGGAAGTTATTAGAAAAGTTTATTAGAATAAGTGTTCAGTGCTGTTTTGATAAGGAGTATGGGAGAAGGGGAAAGGCAGGAAGGGTTGAGAGCAGGAGTCAACAGCAGGGAAGCAGAGGAGACTTAATTTGTGACTGTGTTCTTCAAGTATGAAGAAGACATAGTTTGAGAGAACATGAGCTTGCTTCTAGAGCGAAGAATGGCTTAATAGCCACTGACCTCTATCATGAAAAAGTTGACATTCAGTGTAGAAATTGCCACCTTGGAACAACTGAGACAATGGAACATACTGGAAGAATGTGGCAGAACGAAAGAAGAAGAAACCCCAATGATGGCAGTGAGTGTGACACATTGGCTGGTCAGGGCTCTCAGGACATACGCTTCAATGTTCACATGCAGCATTTTATTTTGGACAGCACTGGAGTGACAGCACTTTCTGAAGCCCTCTGCCTAGTGGCTAATTTAAAATGCAGTTAAAAGCCAGATGATGGTGGCGCATGCCTTTAATCCCAGCGCACGGGAGGCAGACCCTGGAGGAACTCTGTGAGTTTGAGGCCAGCCTGGTCTACAAAGTGAGATCCAGGACAGGCACCAAAGCTACACAGAGAAACCCTGTCTCAAAAAAAACAAAAAATAAAATAAAATAAAATGAAGTTAAGAAGAAAGTGTGCTATGTATTTCACTCATGGATTCACCCCAGGATAGACTAATTGAAGTGATGAAGAGCATCCACCCCTTGTTGCTAACTCTAAAATTCAAGTACAAAAACATCGCTGCCACTTGTGTTATTAATAGCACCCCAGCAATGAAACACTTGACTTTCAGTGTTCTGAAATTCTCCCGGCATGCCGTATGTGGGAATTCAATTTACTGTTTAATTTCATCTACATAAATTGTATTTAATTCCATTAGCCCATGAAAGTACTCTCCAACCCAACTTTCCTTTGAGGATAAACATATTTAAACAAGTCTAAAGTTTTTTAGCAAGTATAAAACACCTTTTCATAAACATCTTTATATATAAAAAAAATTCACCCAACTCCCATAAAACATCCTCGTGTAGCTCAGACTCATATATTTGTAATAAGTGCCTTTTAATCCCTGTACCTGGTCTATTAAACACTGCTTTGATTCTAATCTCTAGGCAGGTTTACAGGCATTATAAATTATCTATTCAATAAAGGGGGAGAGTTTATCATCTCTTCTTTGCCTGATTTTTTTCCAGGATAAAATCATTGTGGAAAACAACCTTCAGAAACTATTACAAAGTAACAAATGTAATTATTGTGGGCAGTTATAGTTGAAGTCTCATAACTCCCCTTTCCCTCCACCCTCACTGTGAGCATGCTGCTTAAGTTTATCCTTTATGGTACTAGACTGAAGGAATGCTAAGCCCTATGCATTATAGGCTCTGTTTATTACAATCATATCAGATGGGCATACTAGCAGAATGAGGAATGATTTGTATTTTTCCATCCCTACTATTAAAATTTAATATTTGCAAATGTTCTAGGACCCTTGGACTCATCTATAAGATAGTTAAACTATGCTCCAAATATGAGTCCTGTGACCTAAAAGAGTGGTATTAGCTTCCAAAGCACCTAATTCCTACCCAAGGAGATGCTGTGAATGCAGGGGACCTGACTCTAAGAAGAGAAAAGGGAAATCCAAGCCTCCTGTTGTCTGCTGGGAGTCCAGGAGGACTTCACTTCCAGCAGACAACGGTTATGAGCTACCTCTGCTAGGAAAACCTACCAACAAAAGCTCCTCTGTAGCCTCCCTCTCCCCAAATGTACTGTTAGAACACAGGTCTAGAATATGCTAGTCTAGGGAAAAGCAACTGTCTCTAAAGAAGGCTCAAGGAACATTGCAGGAGGAGGGGACTGGAAGAACATAAGAGCCAGAGGATCAGGGAGTTTGCTATGAGACTGTGTCTCCTGCTAATGTCAGCCATAAAATCTTACCAACATGACCACCCATGCACGAGCTGAACAAGGATGACACCGATGACCACATCCAACTAGACAGGGAAGAGCCTGTGAGGCCTCAACCCTGCACAAAGAACTAGAGCAACTGAAGAATGCTGGGAGTGAGAGGGTCTTCCCCAGTGAATGCACACCAATTGGTTGTCCAGTGCCAAATTAGCCCTGAAAACACACATACAAGTAACATTATATGAAACTAACAGGTTATATTTAGGAATGTATCCATACATACATATATTCATATGATAACAATTAGTGGAAAAAAGAGGCAATGAGTTTGAAGGAGAGTGGGTAAGTATTTATGGTGGTTTGAATCTAATTGGCCCCCATAAGCTCATAGTGAGTTGCACTATTAGGAGGCGTGGCTTTGCTGGAGTACGTGTGGCCTTGTTGGAGGAAGTGTGTCACTGTGGAGGTGAGCTTGAGGTCTCATATATGTTCAAGCCATGCCCAGTGCCTCAGACCACTTCCTGTTGCCTGCTGGTCAAGATATAGGAATCTCAGCTCTCAGCTCCTTCTCTAGCACCATGTCTGCCTTCACACCACCATACTCCCATCCACCATGATCTCTGCCATGATGATAATAGACTGAACCTCTGAAACTGTAACCTGCCACCTCAGTCAAATGTTGTCTTTATAAGAGTTGCCATGGTCATGGTGTCTCTTCACAGCAATAGAAACCCTAACTATGACAAGGTGTATGGGAGGGTTTGGAGGGAGGAAAGAGAAGGGAGAAATGTACTTATATCATAATTTCAAGACTAAAAATTTTTTTTAAAAAGGCCTGTTTCATAAATTTCATGTGAGGAAGTCACTAGTGTTGACTTCCTCTAGGTATTTAGGGCTCAAAGGAAAAGTAATTTTCTTCTTGTCCTTCAGGATAGGTCTACATTTGGGATCATGCATGGAAATCATGTATAAAGGTCTTTGACAGGCCAACTTGCCAGGAGTAAGGAAGGTCCTTTGCATGTGACCTTTTCTCTAGTCATCGCCCCTCTAAGGGTCCCAGGGTTCACATGAAGCCTTCTTAAGATCCACCAGGAGAGGAAGCCATTTGTTCAGAACTGGAAGACCTGCCTGTTCGCCTGTGGTGCTTTGCAGGTGTTTTTCAAGAAACTTAACTGCCGCAAAAACTAGAAACTGCCAGACTCACCATCCAAAGAAGTTTCTATAAAAGTAACTCACCTTGTAGTTCAGATATTAACTTGTGTTCAGGCCAGACATGCCCAAGTGGTGATCCATCTTCTTTTTATTGATTTGCCTGTGTAGTCTGTAGAGGGTGTTTTCTCAGTAAATAGGATAAACAGAACAAAGTGACAATATATCCAAGCAAAATCAATGCTGAATCAGTCAGCCAAGGCCTTTGTGAAGTCTCCCTACCCCACCCATCTCCAGGCCCTGGAGACCAGGAAGTAAGCTGCAATCCTATTCTAAGAGATGAATGGAATACTTTCTGGTTCATTCATTTTGCTACTTTAACATATCAGCTTTGCCTGTTGTGAGATGTTTGTTAGAAGTGATGCAGAACTGATGACCCTCACATATAGGGGATGATTGTAACCTTTTAATTTCGATTGGAACCCTGTACCTCAAAATCCTGTCGTCATCATTTTCTTGATCCTAGGAACCAGCATTAAGTGGAGCCCTTTGCATACCCAAGAAATTGTGTAAGCATTGGTATAGCCAAATTTCTAAGCAGTCTTATTAAAAAACACAGAGCCAAATATAGGGGTGAAAGCCTTAGAGGTCAAGGAAATAGTAAGAGCCACCAACCAACCTTACTTCACCAGCTCTGCAGCTTCCAAAATGCCAAGACTTCCTGTCTACCCAGGCTTTTATTGCCTTGCTGTTCTGCCCTCTCATTGGCTCTGAGCCCAGCTACCTCACTTCCTTGTCACTGCCTGTTTGTACAGACCTCCAGGAATCTATGGTTGGTACTGGCATTAAAGGTGTGTGTTAGCATGCTTGGCTCTGTTCCCTAGTATGGCCTTGAACACACAGAGACCCTGCCTGCCAAATGATGAAATTAAGGGCATGTGCTACCACTGCCTGACTTTTGTGTTTATTTAAAGCAGCTTACTATTTCCTCTGATCTCCCGGCAAACTTTATTTATTAGCATACAAATAAAATATCACCACATTTCAGCACAAATAAAATATCACCACACATTGGCATTCACGAACTTGATTAATACTCACACCATAAACATGATAGGCACCGTCATCTTGGGGAGGCTTAATCTCCCTCACACTCACCTAGCATCTCACTCAGATAGCAAACTAAGCAACTAGACTACAAATCAGCATCTAGCAGTCTAACTCATCCCGGTATGTGGAAGATTTTATACTCATTGCAACAAAGTTCTTTAGTGCCTTCATTTATAATAACATACCATGATATCACTGCCTAGCCCCCACCAACACATCATTATTAGCATAAAGAACACATAATCAGTGACCATTTTGGAGATGACAGCATTAAAGCTTGATGAGGATGAACATCTTATGGCAGGATTCAGTGGTACACAGAGACGAACTGGAGAATTTAGTAAGAGCTCTGTGCTCTCCAGCCCACTGGTTTTCGTGTTCTTTCCTCTTTGCATGGCTGAAGTCTGAGATTGGCAGTTTGGAGACACAGTGTGAGAGCAGCCCAGGGGAGCTCACATTCACTGTCTCACAGAGACATGGACTCTTCTCCCTGCCTGGGAAGTGGGAAGACACAGAGTGGCAACCTTACTACTACCTTGGGTGCCTGGATAGCCACAGACTGGTTTCTAGGGCAGGCCAGACTACCACTGCGTTTAAGAGATGTATCCATACAACACATTGCCATGAACTGTGCTGCACACACCAACATAAGATGATTAACCTGACTTCTAAGTCCTATATTTGGGCTTGTCAGCTAATTTCTTTGTTCAGGGTCTTCAATGGCCAAAATCAAGGTATAGTGCCTGGGCTCTCACCTGGTCTCCCAGAAAGGTAATGTACATCCAGGCTTCTTTAGGTTGCTGACACAGTCCAACTTTATACCATCAGCGGGCTGAAATCAGCATCCTTGCAGGCTGCTAATGGAACGTCATTCTTGACTTGTAGAAGTAACACACCCTACAACTTCTTGTCCTCAAATACAGTCATGTAGGTCACATGGTTCTTTTGATCTCTCATGTCCCCATCTGCTGTCTCTCTTGCTTCCATCCAGAGGTAGCTCTCTAACCTTTGAACTTCGTATGTGGTTAATTGATCTTGTCTGAATTAACCAGAATGTTCTTCCCTAAGTCCTACAGCCATATTTCTAACTTCTAAAGCTCTCACACCACAGATCCCTAATATACAAGTTCCTGGCATTAGAGGAAGAACACCTTTGGGAGCAATTCTGCCAACCAGGAGGAAATCACACAAGCTACTGGCCTTGTTTGGGTGCTGGTGTCTTCTGTCATTGTGGAAAGCATTGATCATGGAGTAGGTCTCTTAGAACCTGGGTGGCCCATGCTTCATTCTGCGTCCTGTGCAAGCTCCCAGTGCTCCTAAACCCAGCAAGTGTCTCAGTTTTACTTGAGACATTCTTTTGAATGTCTTCCTTCCACTGTGGTATTTTGCTTCATTTTGTTTGTCTGCTTTTGTTTTTTAAGACAGGGCCTCAGGTAGCCCAGGCTGGCCTTGAACTCCTTACTTCCTGCTTCTGTCTCCCAGGTGCTTGGATGACAGCTGTATAGTATTTTTAAAATCCAGTTCTTCTGCTTTCTGTCACTTTCCCAATAGTCCTAAGTGTTCCTTTAGAAATCATAAATGCTGGATATATGTCAGGAAACTTCTCCGGAGCTTTTCACATGCATCATCATTTATGAACTTACTAACCACCCTGAGGGTCAAAAGGATGACGATGATGGTGGTGGTGGTGGTGGTGATAGTGGTGGTGGTAGTGGTGGTGGTGGTGATGGCCATGATGATGCCAGTCATTACTATTACCCTGTTTTATAACTCTTGATTCAAGAAGGTTGGTGACATTGCCAGTAGACCAGAAACAGGTTTTAGGCATGATGGTGACAAAAACGAGCTTCACTTTCTATGCCAAGCCAGTCTCCCCTCACTCCACCCTTGCTTCCTTTACCCTTCATTTTTCAATTAATTAATCATTTTCATTACTCCACTGTGCTCTCTCTTTACTTCTTCACATTTCATTTAAATTGTGGTGCCACAGCTGGCTGCTGAGAGATGCCACTTCATTCCCATTGAGTATTTATGTTTGATTTTTCATACAGCTTCATTTGTTTCTGTCCACACTGAGAGCCTTTACCCAGCTGGACTGAGTTCATAGTCACAGAGCCCGGATTCTGCAAAATGCAATCCGGTTAGTACTGCAAGCTGGAGATGTGTGACAGGTAAAAGCTCTGGGCCGATGTCTTCTTTCTCGAATGGATTATAAGGCAACCAGGTGAAATAAAGCCAAGAGCCATGGGGCAGGCAACCAACTTAATGTGTGAGTCCCCTTAAGGAAGAAGTCACTGAGCTTGCCCAAGTGAACTTCGACAGGAAGTTTCTGATGTACAGTTCACCTTGACTTTAAAGGAAAAGGGGAACTGTTGAGAGGCACACTATTTAAAAAAAAAAAAAAAAAGAGCTTTGTGATAAACCATCAGTCTTTGTTAAGTAAAAATTGGCATTAACTTTTTTAAGTTAGCATACAAACTATTGGGTTTCATTAGAGTATTTTCATGCCTATATGTCATTATATTTTGTTCTTGTTACTAGGTCTGTTTTTGAAGTTATTATGCTTTCTTCATTTGTGTTTTTGGCAAGTCTGTTATTGATACAGAAAAACTATTCATTTCTATATGTTGATTTTTTTTTTTTATTTTGTTACTTTGCTGAAAGTATGTACCAACTCTAATATTTTTCCGGTGGTACATTTAAAGCCTTTTAAGTACAGGATCATGCCATCTGCAATTAAGGACACTTCCATTTCCTATCCTGTGCATGTTCCTTTTGTTCCTTTTTCTTTTCTCATTGTCCCTGCTAAGGCAAAGCACTGTGTGAGGAGAGTGAGCATGCACGTCTCATCCTGGTTTTAGAGGAAACGCTTTCTGTGTTTTCGCAGAATGTGGTTGTGCGTTTGTCTTACACAGCCTTTATTTTGTTGAGCTCTGTTCCTTCTGTTCCCGCTTTCTTCAGAACTTCTGACAGGAGGAGATATGGAAACTTGTCAAAGGCTTTCTTTGTATCTGTTCAGGTGATTTGTGATTTCTGTCCCTAAGTCTAATTATCCATTGTATTATAGTTATTGATTTGCATATGTTGAATAAACCTTGCCTTTGGAATGAAACCATCTTGGCCATGGTATATTACCTTCTTAATGTGTTCTTGAATTTGGTTTGCAAGGATTTTATTGAGAACTTTTATGTCTAAATTCGTTAGAGAAACTGGTTTATAGTTTTCTTTTCTGGTTGTGACTTAACTGGTTTGGGCATCATAGGAACACTGCCTTCATAAAGATTGGTAGTGTGCCTTCCTTTCTGTTCTGAAGCAGTTGGAGAAGAATTAGTTTAGCTGCTCTTTAAAAATTTTGTGAATTTAACTTTTTTTGTGTGTGGAATTTTTATTACTGCTAGAATCGCATTGTTTAGTGTGGATGTGTTTATAGCTTCTTGGTTTAACTTTGGTAGGTCATATTCATAGTTATCTTACAATTTATTCATTTCTTCTAGATTTTTCAATTTTAGAATTTAAGTTTTCAAGGTACTTCCTAATGATTCTCTGGACTTTGTAGACTCTTTTATAACATTGTTTTTCTATCCATAACTTTATTAATTTTGTTCTTTTCTCTTTTTTGTTTTTTGTTTTTGTTTTTGTTGTTGTTGTTGCTGTTTTTCAAGATAGGGTTTCTCTGTGTAGCTTTTTGCGCCTTTCCTGAAACTCACTTGGTAGTCCAGGCTGGCCTCGAACTCACAGAGATCCACCTGCCTCTGCCTCCAGAGTGCTGGGATTAAAGGCATGCATCACCACTGCCTGGCTCTTTTCTCTTTTTTTGGCTTGGGGTTTATCAATCTTAGGTCTTTCCAAAGGACTAAATTTTGTTTGATTACTTATGTGTATGATTATTTAGAGTTCCATTTCATTCCGTTTTGCACTGATCTTTGTTTTTGTTGTTGTTGTTGTTGTTGTTGCTAGTTTTTTGTTGTTTTGTTTTTTGCTACCTACTACTTAGAATTTGACTTTTTGTTGTATTTCTGAGAAATTGGGGTACATTATTAGGTCATTTATCAGACCTTTCTGGTTATATTCAAACTTAACATTCATAGTTACAGGCTTTCCTCTTAGAACAAATTAGCTGTATTCAGAAGGGTCTGATAAATTAGGCATCATTTTAATTTGATTCTAGGAGGTTTTGGATGTCACCCTCATATTTTCAGTGACTCACTGCTTACTAAGATTGTATTCCTCTGTCTCCAGGTATTTTAATAGTTCCTGAATTTCTCTGGTTATTGATTTCCCTTTTTATTCCTTTATAGTCTGACAAGAAAGAAAAATTACTTGATTCTGTTGTATTTGTTAGTTTTAATATAGTTTCTTAGAATGAGTTCTATTTTAGAGAGGGTGCCATGGGCTGCTAAAAGGTCACTTATTTTGTATCTTTCGGTCAGATTATGCTGAAGATCTCTGTTGAGTCCATTTTGACTAACGTAGTTTAAGTCCAAAGTTTCTTGTGGCCTTTCAATCTGGAGGCTCTGTGTAAAGATGAAAGGATAATGCCGAGTGGATCCACTCTTATTGTTTAATTGTGTAAAGATGAGAGGATAATGCCGAGTGGATCCACTCTTATTGTTTAATTGTGTAAAGATGAGAGGATAATGCTGAACTATCCACTCTTATTGTTTAATTGTGTAAAGATGAGAGGATAATGCTGCACTATCCACTCTTATTGTTTAATTGTGTAAAGATGAGAGGATAATACTGAACTATCCACTCTTATTGTTTAATTGTGTAAAGATGAGAATATAATACCGAACTATCCACTCTTATTGTTTAATTGTGTCAGTGCTTGTGTGACCTTTTGTGCTCATTAGTACTTGTTTTATGAAACTGGAAGCCCTCTTTCAGTGTGTGTGTGTGTGTGTGTGTGTGTGTTTTGCTCCCTTTATTAATATGTAGTGGCTTTATTTCTTCTGGATGCTTTATCATGAAGTTTACCTCCTCATTAGAGTAGACTAGACCTGTTTATTTGGCTTATTTGGGGTTCCCATATGCTTGATAGATTAACTACTATCCTTTGATGCCCACTCTGTGACTATCTTAGCAAGTGAAGTATTTTTCTGGGGACAGTAGATTGTTAGTACTTGTTTCTTAATCAAATTAGCTAATCTTCCCCTCTTTGCTTATTTAAGGCTAGTGTTGAGGTTCTACTGATTTTGTGGGTTGTTTTCCTGGTTGGCTAGATTATTTGTTCTTTTCTTTCTCTTTTATATTAGTATTAGGCACAAGGTGGTTTACTGAGCTGAGGAGTTCTGATCTTCTACAGCAGTACTTCTCAACCTTCCTAATTCTGACCACAACCCAAAATGATTTTCATTGCTACTTTGTAACTGTAATTTTGCTGCTGTTATGAATTGAAATGTGAATATCTATGTTTTCTGATGGTCTTAGGCATCCTCTGTGAAAGGGTTGTTCGACCTCAATGGGTCACAGCACATAGGTTGTGAACCACTGTTTTAAAGGAACCTTGATGCCTTGCTTTTTCATGTTCTTGTATTTCTAGGTTGCAATTTGTGCGTGTGGTTGTTTCATTGTATCTAATTTGGGGTGATTTCTTATTGAGAAGTTTATTTTTCCAAGAATGTTTTTTTCAAGCTCTCATAAATGTATATATTACTATATATTATATTGAATATATTCTCCCATACTCTCCCACTCTACTCAAGTGCTCAATCCTCAAAACCGCTAAGATTGTAAACAAACTGCTGTAAGAGCAAAGTGTGGAAGGCACAGGAATATACTTAAAATTGACTAAGGCCCTCCACTCTATCACCAATAGCAAAAAAAAATAGAACCTGGAAAAACTAAGACAAATGTGCTATGAAGCTGAAAGTTATTTAAGATAAATGTGTGAATAGTGAATAAAGTAAAGGAAGGAGCTGGGGAATGGGAAAATAAAGGAGAATCAAGGTTAAATAAAGGAGGGGGAAAGTGGCAAAGAGTGTTGTGGAAGGGAAGAGAAAAGAATGAACTACCAGGGAAGAGAAAAGCAGCAACCAAAAGGAGAAGTAATGTAAGCAGGGCAGTGAAAAATACAACCAAGATCTTCAGAATAAAGCCCACATGTTACTAACAGGAGAGCAGACTGCAAAACGGGGGGTGGTGGCATGGCCCCAAAAAGAAACAGAAGAGAAGGAAAATAGAAAAGGTTGGTCCATGGAAGTGAAAAAATGCTTAAATGAAATTAGATAATTGCATGAGGAAGAATTACAACCATAAATATTTTTAATACAGTACAGCAAAAATACTACTAAACTGTAGTAATAACAGTAATTGAAGGAGAAGCATAAAGAACTAAATAAAATGAATGTTAGGGTGGCTTGTTCCTGGGCCGCAGAGCCTTGGAGACTCTCCACGTAGGGTGCTGTAGGGTCAACTGAGCTTGTGGACTTGTCTTTCCTGTGATGTCACTTGTATCGAGTCTGTATTTGACACGTGTCTGACGTTTCCCAGAGCTGTCTTCTCTTTTGTGCCCCCCCTTCTTTGCATACCAGGGGTCTCTACTGTCCACACCTCGCTGTGGATTCTGTGAGTTAGACACAAGTTCTCTCTCACCATCCCCAAATTCTCCAGACATCTCCCCTAGCTGGGGAATGTTCCCCAAGCTCATTGTGAGTGTGGGAAGCAATCCTGGCATTTACATAGTGAAAGAACCTATCTTTGTACTTTCAGCATCCTCTAAGTACTAATCACTCACATGGAGGGCTACATCTCAGAGTTCTTGGGCTACAGAGCAGTAGATGGAGGTTAGAATGGTTCCGGAATTTGATTGCATCTGCTGACTGAGACTGAGGGCTGGCAACTCTGGTGTTATTCTGTTGGGCCAAAACGACTGAGGACTCTGAGCCTCCTGCATCCGGCACTCTTCAGCTTGTTGATGTACAGCCCTCCTGCTCTCACAACTGCCTGATAAGGTTGTCTCCGGCTTTGGGACTGGGGGAGGTTAAACTCATCTTCCTAGCTTATGATTGCCATGATTGCTTAGAGCTTAGGATGGCTGCATTTTAAACAACAGGTTCTCCCTCAAGACAGTGCCCAGCCCCTAACCTTTAAGTCATATACAGTGGTAAAATGGATTCCCTTTCCATGTTTGGCCTGTCCCTGAGAGGACTAGCTGTCTTTCCAAAATCACCAACTGGATTGAGACCTGTGAGGGCTATAGATGTGTCCTGAGGGTAGGACTTCTAGTCTTTTCTCACCAGAGCCCTCTAGCTGCCTTTGACTAAGGCTTCTGCTTCCCCTCCCTGAAGCAGGACGTTCTATGGCTTGAGCTATATATAACCCTGTTTCTTCTTAACATGGCCTTATCTGTTTCTTGGCACCTTTGAGGAGTTTTATTAGCATTTTTGTGGACTTCTGATGTTCTTTCTTTCTTTGGAGTCATGTCTATTCCTCCATGCACTGGTTCTTCTCCCTAATGTGGTAACAGGGAGGCAATTTATAGCCTGCCATTTTTCCCAAATGCTTTCTTAAATTCTTATGTATTATTAGAAATGGGTAATAGAAGCCAGCACTTACTGTTTATCAGACACTGTTCCAAAGAATAGTATGTATAATATATATAATTTAGTTTATTTATAGTCCCGTGAACTGGGTGTTATCATAACGCCCATTTTAAAGATAAAAGTACTTGAGGCAAAGCAAAGTTAGTGTACTTGTACAAAGTTGTGCTGTTTGCATTTACAAAGCCAGGATTTTAATCCTGACACTCAAGCATCAGAGTTCATGTTCTCAATTGCTATGTCAGGCTGTTCTGCTAAGTCACATCATCTCACTACATTCTAAGCATTGCTGTTGTGTATATTCATGTCTTTAGGTCTCTTTAAACAGGAAGAAAAGTGATGGAGATAAGAACATTCTCTCTCTCTCTCTTAGGCTCTTTCAATCTACTCTTCTTTCCTGGTTCCATGAACCTGGGCAGAATTCTAACTTCTCTGTATGTGAAGAAGGGATAAAGAGGGTTTTTTATGAGAGAAACATTCTAAGGTTGCTTGAGTATTCATTCAGGGATTCTGCGAGAGTACAGCTACCACTAGACAGAGTGGGCATGATGAGGCTGGATTATACTGAGAATAAAGGAAATAGTACAAAAAAATGACCATTATTCTTGTGCTGCTTTGCCTGGACCACAGGATTTCCAGATAGCTGGAAAAATATTACTTGGCAATGTGTCTATGAGGGTGTTTCCAGTCAAGATGAGCATTTAAAACAGTAGAGTGAATAAGAAGTTGGCCCACTGGGGCTGGAGAGATGGTTCAGCAGTTAAAGGCACTGGCTGCTCTTCAAGAAGACCTGAATTCAATTCACAGTGTCCACATGGAAACTCACCACCATTTGCAACTCCAGACACAAAGGATCCAGCCCACAGATACTGCATGTGTGTGGTGCACAGAAATATGTGTAGGGAAAATACTCAATACATATAAAATTTTTAAAATATTTAAAAATAAGTTGGCCATCATCAAAGTGGTTGGACACCATCCGATCCATTGAGGACCTAACTTTAATAGAATCAAAGGATGGAAAATAGCAAATTTGCTCTCTGCTTCAGCTGGCACCTCCACTATCTCCTGCCCTCAGATATAAGCACTACTATCTCTGTCCTTCAGACTCACATAGGGCTTTACAACAGAGCTTCACAAGACTGTGGAGGCTAAAAAGTCCTGTTAACTGCAGTCTGCTAGCAATGGTCTAGGAAATCCCATGGACCTAGTCCATGTATAAAGGGCACGAGTGTTGGAGGCAGAAGATAAATTTGCTCTTTGAGCTTCTATTTATCTACCGTTCACCTTCTGCTTCTATGTGGGATCTCAACATTTTTAATGATGTGTACTAGTGATAGCCAAAGTCTTGACTCACTCTGCCATGGTCTCTTCTGGAAACATGCTCAGAAGCATAACTAAAGTAATGTTTTTACCAGCTACCTGGACATCCCTTATCCCAGTCGAAGTTATCTACAACAATAACCATCACGTTCACTTAAAATAATAAATTGGTGTGCACATGTTTTAATTGGAAAAAAATAAATCCTGCCTGAACACTGTTTTCAGTTAGCAGATGTAGAAATCATTAAGATATTTTCTTCTTTAGGGAAATGTGTTTCTTCCTTATCCCTCACATGGAAACCCCTTTGCCAACAAACACAGTGATCCCTAAAATCAAGAGTCTAGTCTGGCTAATTTGAGCTGAATAATCACCTTTTGGGGGTCTCTTCTCTATGTGTAAAGTACAAATGGCTCCTGTGTGTCCTACCTCACATAGACACTGCTTGGTATATGTACTTGCTTGCCCAGAGAACACATTTCATAGTGCAGATACTGAGGTGCAATGCATACACATCTTAAAGTCTGCTGTGGTTTTGATCCTTCTAGCTATTTCCATGAGCAAAGCTGAGGTATTTCTATTAACTGACCAGTTGGAAGGTAGATGTTATCAGTAGTCAGGATGACTGAGGGTAATGTCAGTTTGGAAAACGTCTTTTCTAAACCACAATTCATCACTAGCCTATTCCCTTTCACCTGATGATTTTGTGCACAGTGGCCAGAGTGACACCTATGCACCATGGTACCCCAGGGACAGGAGAACTCTGCACTTTGAAAAGCATGGTAAAAGCTAAAGAGGCAGCTATCTGTCTGCTATTTTGTCAGAGAAGGTGTGACGGGCAGAGAGCCAAAATCAGGACCACATGTTGTCTGTACACAGTTGGGGTGTACTATTGCCCCAGCCCCAAGTTAACCACAGCTAATGCTCTTCTCTGACCTCACCTTTTCTAGACACAAATTGTGTTGTTAGTCTCTACAAAATGTAACATTTGATGTTGAAAAGGGCTCTCTACTTCCTTTTCCAGAGCCTTCCCAGCTGCGACCAGTCCATCATTCATTAACATGTGGGTGAATATGTAATCCAAATCTGTTTAAAGATAGTGATGTTAAGGCCACTTGGTGAACCTGAAAGAATACCAGGTCCCCAGCTGTCTTCTCTCCATCTGGAAAAATGAGACTGTTCTGAGTGTAGTGAGACTCCCTGGAGGGTGCGGCGTTGTCTCTACGACTCTGTGGAGACTTCCCTCCTGTGTTTCAGGGTGATGCTAACATGCTGTACCCTTTGGTCTTGCCTTCCATGTACCACAGGATCGATAAACAAATAAGCAGGTTTCGGAGATGGTTACCTAAGAAGCCAATGAGGCTGGACAAGGAGACACTGCCAGACCTGGAGGAGAATGACTGCTACACTGCCCCTTTCAGCCAGCAAAGGATCCATCAGTGAGTGTTCGGTGGGAAGGCCTACATCTGCCTAAGGATGTACAGCATGGTAGGGCCTGCCCCTGTGGGAGGGGCAACCTAGAGACCATTCCTCTTGAGACTTTTATCCTTATTCCTTTTAAATCAGCCAGGGGTGGGGGATGGGACCATAATCCGCCATTCTCAGGTGGCTTCAAGTGGCCCAGTGTGTTTGGTAACTGACCCTCTCTGTGGTGATTTAGAGACCCAGATTCTTTCTGTCTGTGGCTGTGCCTCTTCCCAGTACTCAGAGTCCAGGCAGAGGAAGTGGCACGTGTCTTCCATACTGAATGAAAGTTTAGTGTGTTTGCTTGCTTTTTCTGTGGTTTGCTGCTCAGTTCTCCTTCCCTTCAGCAGTTAAGCAAGTGACGGCAGGGAGAGGCACATTTCCTGGCAGCCTACTTGCCAGCTCATCCATCAGTCACTTTTGTCACACGGGCAGAAAGAAAAAGTTGGCTGAGTAATGTGACCTGGAAAGAGTTGCAAAAGTGATCAAGAATTTACCCTGAGCTTCCTAGGATGACAAGGAATGATGTGAGGAGGCAGGGTAGGTGATGGCAGAGAAAAGCACACCACAGAGTACATACAGCTGGGGAGAAGAGCAGCCTCCCAAAGAGAGCATGATCAGGTCAGCCCAGCCTATGTTCAGACCTGGTGACGACTTCAGTGAAAATGACTTACCTGAGGGATGGAAAGGGGTGACAGATTGTTTTACAAACAGGTTGCCAATTGTGATTTTTTTTTTAAATGTAAACCAAATGGCAGTTGTCAAGAAGGTTCAAGGAATGCAAGGTGAGTGCATGTTTTAGCAACAGAAAAATCAATTAAACTCTGGGAGCAAAGGAGAGAAGAAAAAACGATGTATAGATGGTCTGCATTGAAATGTGTGTTGTGCTGGAGAAGATCGATGTGTAGTGCAAGGGAAGCCATGGGAAACCTGTGAAATAAGCAAACCCTGCATCCCCACAGGTGTCTGATTGATACCAACCCAGCCTCATTACTTGGACATATAAAACATGAAGCTCACAGCCCAAAGGCCTCCACGGAAATTAGCAATCAGATGGTACGCGATATTAAACCAAAGATCAGAATCTATGGGCGTTTTCTCAAGGAACAGAGAGAAGCTAACATGTTTCTGCTTTTCATTTCAATCCTGGGAGGTCTTTTTAGAGCAGTGATTGATGTTTTAATCCTTCACAAATGGAGACTGGTTTACTGTACAATTTGCCTTTGCTTCTTTGGATGACTGGAAGCTTGCCTTGCACAGTGTAGAAAGAGCTCAACTTTGTGGATAATGGACATATGCGTGGATAGGTGGGTGAATGGATGGACAGATAGGCAGATGGAAGGATAGAGTGGAAAGGTGGGAAGTAGATGGGTTATCCGTGGAGTATATGGAATACTCCACTGGAAGTTTTAGGTTGTTTTAAGGGAGTAGAGCAAAGTGGAATGGAAAGTGTGCCACCACCATCTTTTTGCCTGTTGTGTTCCTGATGTCCTTATTGTAGGGCAATGCTAGTCATCGTGTCTCTCAAACTTAGTAGCATCTAGATACTCTCCAATATTACTAGAGATCACAAATGAGAGTAATATTTTGGTAAGTATTTTAAAATATAGAACAATTCAAGTGTGATAATATATGGGGATCATGGTATTCTGCTGTCTCAGAGCTTTTCAACACATTTGCAAATCAGTTCAGGGAATAATTAATTAGTTCAGCAGTCACTAATTCAATGTCTGTACCTTTGCAGGCATTATCGGAATATAAGCCAAATAACACGGTTTTGACTCCAGCATGGTAATAGATACTATGTTTTAAATAACTCCAACTAGTCCAATAATGCACCTTAAAAGCAGAGTGGAGGCACTCTGGATTTGGAAAGATGTTTGAAATGATGAAGGTTGATTACTAAGAAAGGGGTTCACATGGATATAGACTTGGCCAGCTAGGTAAAGAAGGCAACATATCCTAAGAATAAGAGATGGTAAGGTAGGAAGAGCACAGACATTGGGTAGGATGGAGTACTTGGGAAACCACAAGTCGTTTTCTATAAATATTTCCGCAGATTCAGTTATAAGGTGTGCAGAGGGCCTAGCATTGTTGCTCAAAAAAGGAGACCAGGCTGAGACTTGAAGCAGGGCAGCTAAAGAAGAAAAGGAGAGGGGCAGCTGAAATAAACAAACATAATTACCAGAGTTCAGGAGCACTGAGAGAACAGAGGCATTGATATCATGCCAATGGGACATGAAAAATTAAGCAAGGTCCTAGATAGTATGGGTGATGGGAATTTCTTTCTGTTTGAAAATCATCGTGCCACATGGGTAACATCCCTTGGATTGGTATGTAAAAGTAAGATGTGAAGAATACTGCCTGCCAAGTTGGAAACAATTATTGATAGAATTAGAAAACGAAACTCCCTAAAGATGTTTTGAGGATGATATTAATGGGCTTAATTTAATCAGAAATAGCTGTTTAATGAGCTCTGGGAGCTGTGACATGAGATCCCAGCTTTCCACATGCATACCAAGGGCTCGTGTGATATGTTGGTTTTGCAAAAGTTGCTCATTGTGTGTATTCTGGAGCAACAGAGAGTGATGGAAATTGTGGGTCAGGAATGTGATGGATGAAATAGAACTGCGAGTTTAATAAATCATAATCAAAATGGGGAAGTGTTAAAAACAACTGCTCAGTAGCTCCTATATCTGTCTCCTGGGTCCGTGCTTTATCCATGCTGAGCTCTGACCTCCTTAAGTCACCTTGTACTTTTCTCTTCCCTCCTACACTAGTTCCTCCTTCCACCTGGAATAACCTCTCCCTTAGACTCCCATCTTTCAGGATCTACCAAAGACATTTCTCCCAGAAAACTTTCCACGGTATCCAACCTCTACCAGGGATTCCGAGGCCTACGCAAACTTACCTGTCTTGGTATTATTTTTTCTTTTCCTTTTAGTATGGTATTTTTTTTTCTTTTAATAGAGTATGTTTTCATTTATTGCACTCACACTACAAGTCCCACCATTTTCAAATCCCACAGTCAGTGCTTACTGTGGTTTGTTCAGTGACTGTGTGAACCCAATACCAGACTATGTGGGTGAAGAACAGAGGCAGTGGGATTAGCAGAGTGCACACTCACCTCAGAGTAGACTCAAGGTCTCTTCTCTACATGCGCTGCCTCAATCATCCCCTAAGTCAGTACATGGCACCGATGCTTACTCAGTTGTTGGCAGCCGATACCAGGCAGCCAAAACCATATTCACTGTAAACTTATATGGTATCTTGATAAACGCATTCAATACCCTCTTTTGTAACTGGTTTGAATTACCCTGTGGATTATTGCTGATGGTATTCACCCTGTTAGGAAGAACACTATCCCAGGCATGGCTTGTGCTTGTTCACCATCCTCTTCTTGTTCTTAGAGTCCTCTTTACTAGGTAGCCTCCCTGGAGTTGTGAGTACCAGTCTAGTTTTCCTTTGCTTTACATCTAGTGAGTGAGTACATACCATGTTTGTCTTTCTGAGTCTGGGTTATCTCACTCAGGATGATTTTTTTCTAGATCCATCCATTTGCCTGGAAACCTCATGATGTCATTGTTTTTCTCTGCTGAGTAGTACTCCATTATGTATATGTGCGACATTTTCTTTACCCATTCTTCAGTTGAAGGGCATCTACATTGTTTCCAGGTTCTGGCTATTACAAACAATGCTGCTATGAATATAGCTGAGCATGTTGCCCTGTGGGAATATGCCCAAGAATGGTATAGCTGGGTCTTAGGGGAGATTGATTCCCAGTTTTCTAAGAAAGCGCCATATTGATTTCCAGAGTGGCTGTACAAGCTTGCATTCCTACCAGCAGTGGAGGAGAGTTCCCCTTGCTCCACATCCTCTCCAGCATAAGCTGTCTTCAGTGTTTTCGATCATAGCCATTCTGACAGGTGTAAGGTGATATCTCAGAGTCATTTTGAATTGCATTTCCCAGATAATTAGGGATGTTGAGCAATTCCTTAAATGTCTTTCAGCCATTTGAGCTTCCACTGTTGAGAATTCTCTGTTTAGCTCTGTAGCCCATTTCTTAATTGGACTGTTTGGCATTTTGATGTCTAATTTCTTGAGTTCTTTGTATATCATGTGAACTTTCAGCATGTTGATTTAAAGGGGTTGGTTTTCCTGGTGTCCTCCATTCCCTCTGGCTCTTAAACTCTTTCTGCTTCTTCTTCAGCAGAATTTCCTGAGCCCCGAGGCCAGGAATTTGATGGTGACATCCTATTTGGGGCTGAATGTTCCAAGAACTGAGTATTCCAAGTTCTCTCACTCTCTGCATCATGTCTGGCTGTGAGTCTTTGTATTTGTTCCTATCTGTTGCAGGAGGAAGCTTCTCTGATGATTCCTGAACAAGGCTCTGATCTACAACTATGAAAGAATGTCACTAGAAGTCATCTTAATGCTACATTTTTTTAGAGCAGTAGTATGGTTTAACCCTAGTTTCCTGGGCTATCTAGTCTCAGATTCTTGGTCACCCAAGTAGTGTCATGTATGGGCTCCATCTCATGGAGTGGGCCTTAAGTAAAATCAGATACTTGTTGGTTACTCTCACAGAATTTGTGCCATCATTGCACTAGTATGTCTTTCTGGCAGGACACCATTGTAGATTGAAGGTCTTGTGGCTGGGTTGGGTTTGCACTTGTCTTAGGACAGTGTGCAGAATTCCTTCATGGACCAGAGATGCTGGAGCATAGAAGTGAAGGGTGTCTATAGGTATCTACTTGACCTCTCCATGTTCATTGAGTGGTATAGGTGTTGTTTTCAGCAATGGGGCTTGCTGTCAGTTTGTGGAAAGCAGCCTGTAGTCTTAGCAACATCCTGGGTTGTTTTGGAGTTCCTATGGGATCCCTTTGGCCCATAATTTAATGAGACGCAACCCAATCCTAGTCCTGGAAGCTTTGGGGCTCTGACTCTCCCATTACTTGGTGATTTCTTTTAGATTGCCTTAATATACATTATGTATTCTAGGAAGCTTCTACTGTATTAAGTTTCAACACTTCCCCTCAAATAGTCCTTAATTTTGGCTATCTCTCCCTGTGTTCCTTCCCTCATGCCCTGCTCCTCCTGCCTACATGCCCCTCAATCCATCCATTGTAACTGGAAAGTTTTCCTGTGTTCCCCCCAGTCCTGCAGCTGCTCAGACCCAAATAAACACACAGAGGCTTCTATTAAGTACAAACTGTATGGCCATGCATGGCCTATGGCTCAAACTTCTTGCTAGCTAGCACTTGTAACTAAACTCAACCCATTTCTGTTCATCTATATGTCGCCATGTGTCCTGTGGTTTACCTGTGTGCCATTACATGCTACTCCCTGGATGGCGGGATAATGTCTCCTCCATCTCTGCCTTTTCTTTCCTGTCTCTCTCTTAGATTTCTTGTCTGGCTATATCCTGACTCACCATAGGCCAGAGCAGCTTCTTTATTAACCAATCATAGCAACACATATTCATATCATGCAAAAAGACTTCCCACAGCAATCCATAACTATTTATTCTATTTTCCTTTCCTAACAAGATCTATTTCCCCAAGTCCTTTACTCTATTCCTAACTCAGTGGTTCTACTATAGATTGTTTCTTGGTTATCATTGGCTTAACAGCTAATATCCACATATAAGCAAATACATACTATAGCTGTCTTTTGGGGTCTGGGATACCTCACTCAGAATGATTTTTTTCTAGTTTTATCCATTTGACTGTAAATTTCATAATGTCATTTTTTTAGTGTTTAGTAACACTTCATTGTGTAAATGTACCAAATTTTCTATTGAGGGACATCTAGGTTCTCCCAATAACTCGTTGTTATGAGTAGAGCAGCGATATACATGTTTCTGTGGTAGGACGAAGTGTCCTTTGGGTTTGCCCAGTAGTAGAATAGCTGGATCTTGAGGTAGATCAATTCCCATCTTCCTGAGGAACCACCACACTGATTTTCATAGTGGCTGTACAAATGTGCACTCTCAATGAGTGTTCCCCTTACTCCACATCCTTTACAGCATGAGCTATCATTTGTTTTATTGATCTTAGACATTCTAACTTATAAGATGAAATCTCAAAGTAATTTTGATGCATATTTCCTTGATGGCTAAGGGTGTTAAACATTACTTTAAGTGTTTCTTGTTTATTTGAGTTTCAGTGAGTTTGAGAATTCTCTGTTTAGATCTATAACCCATTTTTAATTGGGTTATTTCTTTTCATAGTAGATAGTTTTCTGAGCTCTTTATTTATTTTGAATATTAGCCCTCTATAAAATACGTAGTTAGTAAAAAAATCTTTTCCATTCTGTAGCTGCTATGTTGTCTGAATGACAGTGTCCTTTGCCATGCAGAAGCATTTCAGTTCCATGCGGTCCAATTTATTAAGAATTGATCTTAGTGCTTATGCTAATAGGGTTCTGTTCAGAAAGTCATCTCCTGTGCCAATGAGTTCAAGGATATTTCCCACTTCCTCTTCTATCAAGTTCAGTTTATCTGGCTTTGTGTTGAAGTCTTTAATCCATTGGAGTTGAGTTTTTTGCAGAGTGATAAGTATGGATGTATCTATATTTTAGAATCAATGAAAGCAAACTTGTATAGGTAAGCACCTTCATAGGTCTAAGATGGCAAATGGTTACTTTACAAGCTATCGCCAAAGATATACCTATGAGTGAAAAAATAAACTTTCTGTATGGCAGATATGATTCTAAAATTTTTTTGTAAATCCTCCTAAGAATCCTTGTATGGTCACAGATATCAGTATCATCATCATCCAGATGAAGAACACAAGGCACAGAGTCACCTCCCTGGACACACACAGGAGTAATTTAACATTATAGAAGTTTAGCTGTTGTTCACAACCCTGGCTAATGTGGGTCCTTCTCAGTAAAGAAGGCATGATACACCTGCTCCATGTAGCCACTTGGGTACTTAGGCTCATGTCTACCGCTTCTGCCATCCTAGGTTCCTTCTAGATGAGAAAAGAGAAATAGATGGTTTCTTACAAAGGTCGTGTTTTCCCGGGCCAGGCTTAGACATTGTCTATAGCGCTGTACCCACATTGCAGGGGCCAAAGCTCAGTCATGTATTTGTCCCTAACTCAGGAAATGCTGGGATGCTAGCTTGCCAGTCTTTGCAGGAGGAAAAAGAAAGCAGGCTTATTAGAGAACTAGGCAGTAATGGAGAAGGAATTCTAGTCCAGACGTGGAGGGCCCTGTATGGGTGCTTTGTTGTAGACAGCCGCCTTATGCATTATAAGATAGTTAACAGGAACCTGGCCTCCAATAGACACTAGTCACATCCCTCCCCCACCTTGTGATGATCAAACATCTCTCCACACCTTGCTAGGTTTTCCTTTGGTGGTGATGGCAGAGTGGTACAAAAATTGGAGCCCTCCTCACTGCCTGGAGAATCACTGTGCAGCTCTCCTTCATGCCAGACAGTCTCCAGATCTGATAAATGAAGTTCCACAGGAATCTGATGACTGTGGTACACAAGTCCATTTGACCATTAATTTTTTGTATCTTAAAAATTATTTAATTTTAAAATGTCATATGATTTACATAACTTTCCCCCTTCCCCCAGCTCCTCCTGTGTTTATTCCATGCTGCTGTCTCTTCAATTCATGGCCATGATCTATTTTTTCTTTAATTATTATTGTTATACACACAAAAAAAATTATATAGTGATGAGCTAAATGTACAATTTCACAATAGAGTATATATTCCTATGTGTATACCCCATGTGCATATCCCTACATGTATATTTCTATTTGTATATCTCTATGTGTCTACACCTATGTGTATATCCCTATGCATACGTGAAAGCCCATGAACTGTGGACTGGTGGCTGTGGAGCCCCCATGGGACTGGACTAAGCCCTCTGGATACAGAAGACAGTTGTTTGGCTCAAACTGTTTAGGGGGGCACCCGGGCAGGGGGATTCATGCATGGACAGGCTTCTGCAACCCAGTGCTTTTGGTGTGACACCTTGCACAGCCTTGGTGCAGTGGGAAGGGGCTTGGACCTGCCTAGGTTCAGTGTTCTGGGCTCTGCTGACTCTCCATGGGAGACTTCGATTTGGGGGGATGTGGGGTGACTTGGGAAAGAGGGCTGGGGGTGGGAGGAGGGGGGAATCTGTGGATAGTATATGGAATGAGTAGAAAATTTCTTAATAAAGAAAAATTTTAAAAAAGAGGAACCCTTTAAAGAGAGAGAGAGAGAGAGAGAGAGAGAGAGAGAGAGAGAATTGAAAACCTTCTGTATCTTATCAGACCACCACAGATTAAAGCTAGTTTTCAAAAACAGAAACAACAAAAAGCCTACAAACTCATGGAAACTGAACAACTCTCTAATGAATGACCACTGGGTCAAGGAAGAATATGTGTATAGGGATTGTCCATTAATTTATTCCTCTTCACCTCATTCCTGGTGATGTTACTCTGCTTAAGTATCACACTGCCCTTTATTCTTAAAAAGACGTTAGCAGAAACATCTTCGAGAAAATTGCTTTCTAAGGTCAATACCCATAATAAAGATTTTCTATGGGTGCTAGATATAAAAAAAGGAAATAGGGTAGAGTTGTGTTACTATTTATGATGCATATGCAGAAAAATCTTCCCAGAAATGGATCTATTTTGAATTGCCTTCAAAATGTATGCTAGGTACACATAGGAATATTTTCCAGTTTTTCTTTATTTCTCTCACTGTCAACATCAATTATTTTCTTTAGATTGTGCCCTCTTGGAGC
This sequence comes from Onychomys torridus, assembly GCF_903995425.1. Lineage (NCBI taxonomy): Eukaryota > Metazoa > Chordata > Mammalia > Rodentia > Cricetidae > Onychomys > Onychomys torridus. The sequence goes on along the minus strand of NC_050462.1, from coordinate 9,488,815 downwards.
TTAGATTTTAGCTAGTGGCAATCAGCTACAAACTATAAACCAGTGAGCATCACCCAGGTGGAATTGCGCAATGCCTTAAAACATGTTTAAATGTCACAGCTTAGGAGTGGGAACTGCTCCTGGTCTCTGAGAGGCAGAGGCCCAGAACACTGCTATCCACCCTATAATGCACAGGATGAGCCTCTCCACAAAGAACTATCCAGTTGTGTGAGTTGTTGGATTTCCACATTGGACTGTCTTCTTCAAAGACTACAGCAATGCATGTTCTTATTTCAAGCAACTAATTTAGTGGTAATTTGTTATATCTACCATAGGAAACTCCTGTGTAGGAACAAGAGAAGACTAGGCCAGAGAGCCTGGCTTCAGAATCTAAGTACTAGAATCAGTGGTAAATAAGTGTCTAGTAATTATGTGCCTCAGTTTTCCCCTGCTAGGAAAAGGTGGATAATGACCGTATCTAGCTCATATGGGTCTTGATGGGATAAAAATCAGGGTGTGTCAGGACTATGTCCCTTTCTGGAGACTATGGGGCAGATATAGTTCTCTGTCATCTCTAACTTCTAGAGGCTGCTGCATTCCTGACTTAAGACTCCTTCCTCTCTCTTGAAAGCATTATATCATTATCAAGAATCTGTTAACGCATCTTCTTCCCTGACATTTTTTCACCTTTTCCATTTCTATGGGTCCTTGTGATTACATTAGGCCCACCTGGAAATTCCAGAAAAATATCCTTATCTTAGACCGCCTTGTATTGCAGCAATAAGGCACCTGAGACTAGAAACTGTATGAAGAAAAGGTATGCATTTAGCTCATAGTTCCAGAAACCCAAGACCATGGCCCTGGTGTTGGCTTCCAGTTGAGGGTTCTTTAGCTAATAGAGTAAGATCTAGAGAGACATCATGCAGCAGTTGGAAAAACACGTTAATGGGGAGAGGGCAGGTTTGTTCTTCTCTAACAAGCTACTTCTGTGGGAACCTTTCCACTCAAGGAGGTCTCGAGACCTCCTCTAAAAGATTCCGGCACTTTTTAATATCCTGACATCAGTTGTCAAACCACATTTAAACCTTAGCGTCCTCCACCTTCACGTCAGCCAATGAACAGCCTCAATTCTATCTGCAGTATAATTCCTCTTTGCCAAACAAATTGATACATGGAGAAATTCTAGAGACTAGACTGCAGACATACTTGGAGTACCACCGTTCTGCCTTACTTTACACAGCCATGTAAATTGACCATCAAAGTCCAAGGTCTGGAGACGAAGGATAAGCTTAGTGGCAGTAACAGCAGGACTGTAGGCCAGGGCTGTGTTGAGGACCCTTGGAAGACTTTCTGACTCAGAATAGAATTGCTTCCAACTATGCTTGTCCTCAGTGTTCCAGATATACTCATATGTATTAGTACCACATTCCAGCTTGCCTCTTAAATCTTCACAGCACAAATATCTGAAGATATTGATTGCCAAAGCATATACTTTCTACTGTAATTTTCCTTTTAGAGCATTTGGAGTTTTTCTGTTGTTTTCATCGATTTGAAGTCTTTGGAGAGTCCTTTAGGCAATGAGATACAAGATCGATTTCAGTAGGATTAATGTTCTTCTAGTGCCCCAGTGACACAGAGTAGTCTCAGGATGCTTGTTTTATAGCACTTTCTTGCCCGTATCAGGATCCTCAATGTGCAGGCTGTTGAGGGTGCTCTGCAGTCTCGGGAGACATGGCTGTGCTCTGAAAAGTTTTAAGTTGAGGCCACGGTGTAAAAAGTGTGAAGCCTGAGGTTTGTGCTGCAGAAGCTCATGTGATTCCTTTCAAGTAGGGCTTGATGACATAAAACTTAGGTTTAAGGATCAAAGATATTACCTAATCATATGGGGAAAGCAAAACTGTGGGTGGCTGGAGAGTCTAAAGATAGGTGAAGTATCTTAGTATTTGAGAAACTATCTTCCATAACGCATTTGGAAATAACATGTTCATATTTGTGTGTGTGTGTGTGTGTGTGTGTGTGTGTGTGTGTGTGTGTGTGTAACGGTATGAGAGAGGGGAGAAAAAAGGGAGGAGAGTATAGGGGAGGAGAAGAAGGGGATGAGGAGGGTAAGAGAAGGAGATAGACTCTTACTGGATAGCTCTGGCTGGCCTGGAACTTACTATGTAGACCAAAATGGCTTAAGCTCACAGAGATAGGCCTGATTCTGCCTCCCAAGTGCTGAGATTAAAGGTGTGGGCCACCATACCTGGCCACATTTTTTTTATCTTTAAATGTCATCTACTTATGAGCTCAATCATTCAAGAAAAACTTTCAATGTCACTTGCATGCCAGATATTTTCATACAGAAACATATGTGACTATGTGGTCATAGGTATATTCTCATATGATATGTGTGCTTTATTTAAAAATTTAGCATGAGCATATTAAACTTGATCTTAAAGAGGCTGTTTTACTCATCAAATATAGTATAAGGCAATGTAGCACACTTATAAGTAACGAGATTTAATGAATTAAAGTACAATAAAATAAGAGAGGGTTGATGTAAAGTTGAAGAGGTGAGATGAATATTGCACTGTATTGTATGTACAAATGTAGACATTTGTAACCATGCTGTGAATTCTGTCATTAGATAGAGCAGTGGTCCATACATACAGAGGTGAGCAGGGGTCAATGGAAACTTTGTGCCTCACAGGTAGGTACCTTGGCCAGGATCTGTGAGGCATGGCTCTTGCTATTATCACCTTAGACCCTTGACCCAGCCCTGCAACATCAATGCATCTTCACCTTACAGAAGTGGGAGGAGGTCAGAATCCATGACTGTCTCCTCCAGGCCCACACAGCCACAAGCAAATTCTGGAATTAAAACAGCAGTTCATGTGATCACAAACTCAAGCTCTGTGTATAACACATCTGGCTCTCACTAGACACGGGCTACCCACAAGACTCAGAGTGTGTCAGCTCTGCCTGAAATGGAGAAATGAACACAGACAGTAAAGCCCTTACCTGATTCACACCAATGAAAGAACAGAAAATAAATCTGATTAGGTGAAAGACAGCATTTTGAGCTTTCTGAAGGCCAGGCCCAGTCCAGAGTACTTTTTACCCATTTCTAGGACATGAATGGAAGTGGCCTTTCAGAGGAGGTGTTAAATATATAAATGCTGATAATGATCATTGAAATGACCAATGACCCAGAACTGCATCTTAGAAATGTCTTTATACCTAGGGATAAACCTAGCTCTTCACATCCCCACCTCCCTCACTCTGAACACTCTAGATAAACCATCAGTTTTGTTTCCCACTCAAGAGAAAGGATACTACCACTACAGGTTGTCTGGCTTTTACACTATCACCCTCCCTACGGGTCACCATCATCAGTAAATCCTGTTGGTCCTTCCTTCCCACTTCTGACCTCACTACCATCACCCTCGTGGAAGTGGCTGCCAACTCTTGTACACTTAGGATGTCTCCCCGTCTGCCCTGTCTTTCCTCACTTGTCACATCTGCGTTCTGTGTTTATGTTACGGGTCATTCGCAAGCCGCCGGCCACAGGTGCATGCACCACCTTTGCACAGTGAGGAGGCACCCTTCCTCCCTGTGGTGGTTGGAATGGAAATGGCCTCCAAAGGCTCATAGGGACTGGCACTATCAGGAGGTGTGGCCTTGTTGGAGGAAGTGTGTCACTGCGGGGGTGGGCTTTGAGGTTTCAGATGCTCAAGCCAGACCCAGTGTCTCAATCTCTTTTCCTACCACCTGACAATCTAGATGTAGAACTCTCAGCTCTTCTCCAGAACCATGTCTGCCTGCATGCCACCATGCTTCCCACCATGATGTCAACAAACTAAACTCTGAACTGTAAGGGAGTCCCAATTACATGTTTTCCTTTAGAAGAGTTGTTGTGGTGTTGGTGTCTCTTCACAGCAATAGAAACACAAACTTAGACACTCCTGGATTCTCAGAACAAACAGTGTGAGCAGGATTTCAATACCCATCTCTGGTCCCTCCAGCTATATACATCCCATACCAAGTATTAAGCTATGCCTATGAAGTAACAATAATTTCCTATCTAACATCTTTCAGTGACTTTCCTGGGACTTTGGGATAAAGTTCAAACTCCTTTAAAAGGTTTCTTACCCTCTCCTGTCAGCTTTCAGGGCAATATGCTCTTACAACATAGCCACACAAGTTCTCTAGCTACTCCTTGACTGTTGATCCTCCCTGTGAGGGCCTCTCTCCTCTCTCTCTCTCTCTCTCTCTCTCTCTCTCTCTCTCTCTCTCTCTCTGATGGAATCTTGTCCCTTCAGCAAAGACTTCAGGGGCCATCTTTTTTGTGAAATGTCTCATGTCTCATGCACATGATATCAGACTTCTGGGTTCATTAGCCTGTCCAGTCCTTCATCTGCACTTCTCAAAGGATATAAGGAAATTCCACAGAGCGGTCCCTCCTAGGCAGCTATTTGTTTATTTTATAAAATATGACCTTTTGTTGTTCTAAAATCTTTTAAAGTTTTGATCAAGGTAAGAGTTTGGTATGGCGCACATGGCCTGTTAGAACCGTGTTGTCCTCTATTTATCACTCGTCGCCTAGATTTGGGACAGAAAGCAGCCACTGCCCGGAGGCTGTGTGAAATACATTCAAAGTGGTCTCCAGCTTTTCTTAAGAACCATTTATAACCCTGATCTCTCTTTCTTTCAGGCCCTCTCTTACTTGGGCATGCCTTTTCCTTATCTCTGGCACAAACACCCTTCCTCTATCCCAAACCCTAGAGCCTTTCTTCTTCCTGTATTGCCCCTCCCCACCCCACAAGTCTCACCCCTCCCCCTCCTCCTCCTCCGTTTCTTGGATGGCTGTGGCTTTTTACCAGTTGGGGTGGGGGAATCTGTCTTTTAGGCTGTAACTCATAGGATGATCTTCTCTGGATCCAAGGTTGTGTCAGTCAGGTTCCACTAGGTTCTGCTGCAGTAACTAATAAGCTTCTCATTTCAGTGGCCTCTTCAGATGATTGTTTCTTGCACACCTAAACCGTTAGCTGTGACTCAGGTGAAGTTTGCTTCAAATGTCATTTTTATTACAATGCCTGACTGAGGGAGCAACCTGTACCTTACACATGCATTTTCCTGACAAAGGAGAAAGTCATGGCAAGTCCCCTAAGTGTCTGGCCCCATTGTGCCATGTATGTATCACTTCAACTCATGCTCCATAAGACAGACAAAGTGTTAATGCCAAGGATGGTGTGAATGGGTTGAGGAATCACACTCTTCCTCTAAGAAAGAAGATAACAAGTCACATGACATATGACTGACGCATAAGAAAGCAGTTCACTGGGGATTGGAATAGTTATAGAAAACCCCAAGTTAATTACAGTTGTCTTGTGACTTAGGATCAGGATCTTTCAGAATTCAAATTTAGAAATGACTAGTCATGTTGGCTCCTATCTGTAATTCCAGGACTTGGGAAGAGGAATGCTGTGAATCTGAGGTGAGGCTGGGCTGCAAAATGAGATCCTGTCTCCAAAATCAGCCAGACAAACAGACAAACAAAAACCAAATCCAGAAACTTCCTTTAGACTGTATAAGTGTTCTATTAGATAAGCAAGAAGGATTGGTAAGGTAGCTACTGCGTATGTAGTTTCTGGTTTAGAGGTAAGAGACACGAGCATCTTTCTCTCAACTATTTCTTTTTAGTCTCCAATAACATTGGTATTCTGTTCAGGAAGTGGGTGCTTGGTGATTAATGAAGGAGTTAACATGATGAGTTAAATAGCTTCAGTGTTGCAAAGAACACACAGAAGTCACGTGACTAACGACTGCAGGAAGTGAAGCAGCAACTTCCCCTAAGGCTCATGGGATAAAGAAAAAGACTGAATGATAAGGACCAAGCAGGTTGAATGGAGCTGAGCCCCAGACCTCTGAAGAGAAGATGCTGTCCTGCCGGCACCAGCATGCAAGGGACGAAGAGCAGGGAGTCTCGTTTGGGAAATGCTTTTCTTTGAAAGCTGGAATCTGGACCCAACTTCCATTTTCAAGTTGAAGGATATTGATTCCTAGGGCAGCACTGGCAGGAGCAGGTAAGCCAGTGAGCCTAGGGAATCCCCTCAACTTTCTCCTGTAGTCTCCATCTAGTGTGTGCACTGAAAAAGCAAATCAGAGCTGGGTGGTGATAGCACACACACCTTTAATCCCAGCACTCGGGAGGCAGAGGCAGTCAGATCTCTGTAAGTTTCAGGTCAGCCCGGTCTACAGAGTGAGATCCATGAAAGGTACAAAGCTACACAGAGAAACCCTATCAAAAAAAAGAAAGAAAAAGAAAAGCAAATCAGAGAGAGCAAAGCATAAGAGTGATTTACAGAGTTCCCATTCTAATATCACAGAGGAGAGAAACCAAAGGGAAGTCAGAGAGACAACCTAATAAACAGTGTATTCCCTAATACCTACAGCTTTGTAATTTAAACTGTCATCCTTTGAGTAAAATCACCTTTGGTGAAAATAAAAGTGTCTATTGCAAAGACAAAAAAATTAATTCAATTATTTATTTGTACTCTATTATAAATCATTTAAAATTTTTAACAGGAAGAAGAGCTAAAAAGTGTATTTTTACTATACCTGGAATAGTTACAGAATGCCATGAAAATAATAGAGATGGAGAAAGATGAAAATGGAGTGATCAGGGAAGATAAATGTTATCAAGTTCCCAACATTGCAGGCACTTGGCAGAGTCTCTGGCTTTGCTGCTCCCAGCCATGTAAACGGAACTAGAAGATCATCCCACTGCCATGCTTGGATCAGTGGAGCTCCAGAAAAGGAAAATAAACTGAGAGCCATAGCCAGGACTGAACAGACACGGTAGCTGTGGATGAGTCTCTGGATAATGGATTCATGCCATGACATTTGTGTAGAGAATTTGGGTAAAATGCAGCTATTGACTGTCCATGGCAGCCTAATTAGCAGAGAGCTGGGGGCCAGTCTTATTTGTGTTTTTCTTGTCTAAGGATTAAATAGGAAAATGTTTATTGTTTCTAAACTTTTTTAATGATTTTTTTTAAATGGTCTTTTTTTTCATTCTGGTTTACTCTTGAATATTCACTAAATCTAATCTCTCATGAACTTGGATACTACAAACTTCTCACTGTGAGTATTAACCAATTCAGCCAGCATCCAACAGTTAGAGCAGATGCCTCAGTCTGCCTCATCTGGTGTATAAAAAACATTAAGCTCTAAACACAATACTCCACGGTAAAGGTTCTGACTGCATATCAGAGTGGATGTCTTAGTTTTGAAAGTAATTCTAATCCTACAACTTTAGATATTTTTGGCAAATACACAACTAAAAAGAATTTGTTCTTTCCCTCTGGCCCTCTCTCACTCATCCCCTCCCTGTCACCCTTTAAATAAAACTAAAATGCCTCAACTCCACAGTCTGAAGACTGGAATGTGAAATGGTCCTACATGGTCATTTATTTCTCCTCCAAGCTAGTTTGGCTAAGGGCTTGCCAACTTTTGTTTGCCATTTCCAAAGAAACCCAACATTTTGATGAACCTTTGTACTGCTCTTTTAAGTTTCCTTCTTTCTGCCTTGTGCTCTATTATTTCTTTGCTGTTAGTATTTGGGAGTTTGGTTTGTTGTTATTTTTTTAAGACACTGATGCATCATTAAGCTACTTGAGGTCTCCCTACTTCTACTCCAGACACATAGCTGTAAATGTCCCCTTAGCTCTGCTTTCACTGAACCTCACAGATTCTGGTATGCTGCATTTGGACTTTAATTCTAGGACTTTTCAATGCTCTCCTGTGGATGATTGATTGATAAATAAAACACTGATTGGCCAGTAGCCAGGCAGGAAGTATAGGCGAGACTAGCAGAGAGGAGAATCCAGAGAACAGGAAGGCGGAGAGAGAGATGCTGCCAGCCGCCGCCATGACAAGCGAGATGTAAGGTACCAGTAAACCACGAGCAACGTGACAACTTATAGACTAATAGAAATGGGCTAATTTAAGATATAAGAACTATAATAATTTAATTTAAAATATAAGAACTAGATAACAAGAAGCCAGCTGTGCCCATACAGTTTGTAAGCAATATAAGTCTCTGTGTGTTTACTTGGTAGGGTAGCAGCTGCGGGACTGGCGGGTGAGAGAGATTTGTCCTGACTGTGGGCCAGGCAGGACCAGAAAAACTCCAGCTACAATGATCCTCTATTTTTTCTTCAACAACATTTCATTTTTTCAGGGATTATTTGGTTTCTGTTTTGTTTATATAATTATTTTGTTTCTTCTATTGATTTGTAGGTTTTTTTCATTATGACCTGATAAGATGCAAACACTGCTTCAATTTTGTGTGTTTCTTTAAAAAAAAGATTAAATTAAATTTACTTACTTTATTTGTATTAGTGTTTTGGCCACATTTATGTCTATGCACCACATGAGTGTCTGATGCCTGTGGAGTTCAGAAAAGGACATTTAATGACCTAGAATTTGAGTTACAGATGGCTGTTAGCCAACATGTAGATGCTGGGAACAGAACCTGGGTCCTCTGCAAAAGCAACAAGTACATTTAACCACGGATCCACCTCTCCAGTCCCTTTGTATGTCTCTTAAGACTTGCTTTGTGTCATAAATATGACATATTTTGAGGAAAGTTTCATGTGTTGATAGAAAAAATGCATATTCTTCAGCTATTGAAAGTAAGCTCCATTGATGTTTATTGAGTCCATTTGATTTTTGTGGATATTTTGTTTTGATGCTCTCCCTACTGGTGAGAGTGGGATGTTGAAGTTACCCATTATTGCTGTGTTGGACCAATTGCTCCCTTTATATTCCATAGTGTTTGTTTTATAAAAGTGTTCTCTCCAATATTCAGATCGCATATGTTTATGATTGTTATATTTTCTTGAGAAACTGTTCCCTCCAGCAATATACAAAATCTTATTTGTCTCATCTGACTAATTTTGACTTTTAAAGTCTGCTTTGTTGGACGTGAATATAGCTACTACTGCTTGTTTTCAGAATTGCTGAAATAGCATTTCAAGCCCTTTCATGCTCAGTGTGTACCTGTTTTGCTGGTGAGATGAATTCCTTGCAAGCAGGAATTGTTGGATACTGATTTAATCCAGTCAGCCTGAATTGTTATTTGAAGAACTGAGGCCATTTACACTCAGGGTTGTTACTGTAAGTTATATACAATGCCATTATTTTGCTGTGTTTTGTCTCCCCCTCCCCAGGTGCTTTGTATGATCTATGCTCATCGCTTCCGCCTTTATCTAAGATAGAGACTTGATGGTTTTCTGAATCAATGGTTTGATTCCATCCTATTTCTCCTCTGCTATCTATACTTTTAATGAGATTTGCTCATTCTTCCTCCTTGCCATACTAGAGGTTGACTCCAGGGCCTCCTGCGTGCTTGATGAGCACTCCACACTGAGCAGACCTTCTGGTGAAATTTCATCATGCCCCTACGCAGATGCTCTAAGGACTGTGTTTTCTTGCTTCCTCTTCTAGGTGCACATCCCCTTTGGGTATTGTCCAGTATTCTGTCAGCCTATGATTATCTTGACATGTCTTTGTTACTCCATTGGTTATGGAGGGTAATTTTGCTGACACTGGTATAATCTGTGATCTAGATTGGCACTGTTTTTCCCCAGTGTTTGAAATACATCATCCCGGTCACTAAAGCCTTTAGTGTTTCTGCTGAGAAATATTATGTTATCCTGATGGGTTTGATTTCACAGGTGAATAGGTGCTTCTCTTTTGCGACTTTTTGTGTTCTTTCATTGTTTGGTACTTTGGGCACTTGCAATATATCGTGGGGAGGTTCTTTTCTGTGACATCTATTTGGGGCTCTAAATAGCTTCCTATACCAGATCACCATGTCTTCCCTAGGATCTAAAAATAAAATCTGCTTTTTTTATTAATTAGGTTTTTTATGCCTATAAGTTACACTTGGGTTCCTCATTTATTGCTATTTTTATAGGTTTCATCTTTTATAGTACTGCACCAAAGATCTTGTCTATTGTGTTCATTTTTTTCATTTTTGTCTACAAGTGATAAGTCATCAACCTTGTTTTCAAGTTCTAATATTATTCTGTTTTTTCTAGTCTACTGGTGAGGCTTTCAACTGAGTTTTGACTCACTTAACTTTTCACTTCAAGAACTGGAGTTTAGTTCCTTTTCTGTCTTCATTGCTAATCCTCACCCATGTGTTTGGATACTCCCTGAGTGCCTACTTACTCACGTGTGCATATGCTACTATTACATCTTCATGGCTTTGGGGAGACACAAGTTAAATGCAAGTATTTAATTTCCCATCTCTAGCTAGAAGCCTCAGCAGCAGATTTTTAATCCATATTTAACTCTTAGTAAAGATGCTATCATGAAGCACAATTAGAAGTAACTATTTGAATTTTTTAATCCCTACTATTCCAGTAGCTTATCACATTAATCCTTAGAGGAGACTTGGAAATCTTTACCTGTCTGAACTTTGACTATTATATATTTGATATGATAATCCCCTCATTCTTTTTCTCTTAACAAGCACACTTAAGATAGAAAATTAAGCTTTTGCACTCCACTTGCCTAAAGCCCAGAAAACTCTCAAAATAGGCCTTGTCACATAAAAAATTAATTGGTTGCTTTGTTCCTACTTAGCTTTTCATTAATTTGAGGACATAATTTAAGTGACAGTTAACTGTATCACCTTTGCCTCTCTTTGTTAAAATAGAAATCTCTATTTAAAAGTCTAATTAAGAAAGTATTCTGAAATATTTATTTTTAAGAGATTAACCTTTACTTTTTTGTATTATGAAGTAATGTAACTTCAACCACCAGGAAAGGTCCATTGTTTTAGATTTGCTCCCAAACAAGCTACTGTAAAACTCACTGGCTTTCAACAACAGTCACCCTATTTGCAATCACGCTGAACTCAGCTGGGAGAGTCATCTTGTGGGTTCATGTGGAATCAACACATGGCTGTAACTCTTCATTTGCTGCCCTGGGATTTGGGGCCAGCTCTTTGTATTGTCTCATTTTCAGAGAGGCTAGTTCAGGCTTCTTCACCTTGTCAGATGGGGCAGCAACCCAAGCTGCTAAGAGTGTAAATGAAGAGCCATGTCTGAGGTCACTTCTCTCACAACCCTTTTAAACAAATCACAAGTCCTGTTCCAATTCATGAACTGAAGGGATAGACATCACCTATTGGTGTGAAGAACAAGAAATTCACATCCCAAAGCAGTAAGGTGAAATTAAGATGAGGATGAATTTTGGTCATTTTTTATTATCCACCATAGTGTTCTCTAGCTATAACTTATTTACACTTTCCACACGTGGATGGTACACTGATGGGCTGGGAATAAAGTTCACTGGAAGAGTCTTATCTGCTACAAACATATGAGAGGACTGGGTGACCAAACTAGGGCCATAACAGGCTCCCCTGGCAGCCCTGGCATGGCAATTTCAGTTCCCTAGAATGGGCTGGAGCTGAGCAAGCAATTCTCAGGAAAACCACAACTTAGAGGCAACCAATAAACAGGTGCCCCCCAACCTCCTGCCAGCTCAGCAGGTGCCCCGAATCCCCTTCTGCTGGCTCAGCAGCCCCCCCTACAGACTTCTGCTAGCTAAAGATAGCTTTCCCTATCCTCTCGCCAACAAGCCCCTAGACACTAGACCCCTCCCTAACCACTACAGCCTCCCACCAATCAGCCCCCAGAATTAATCTCTCCTCTACCAATTAGCACCAGATTAATCCCTTCTCCCTTGAATCCCCCTAACTCTGCTTAAAAGGAACTTGTGACCTTCTTTGGGGGTCACTATTTGCCACCCCAAAAAGCTGGAAATAAACACTCTTGCTAAATTGCATACGTGACTATTGATCTTTCTAGGGGGCTTCTTTTGTATGCTAACAATATAGATAATGAGTTTGATAGATGATAGATAGATAGATAGATAGATAGGTAGATAGATAGATAGATATAAGGTAGGTAGGTAGGCAGGCAGACAGATAGACAGACAGATAGGAGAACCCATTCACATCCCAGCTCTCATCCTTATACTACATGACTCTGAAAGCATAGGATATGCTATTCTGTCTTAGGTTAGATACAGATGAAAATCCTTGGCTCCAGCTCTGCTGTGGCCAGAAACCTGTGAATGAGAGAGATAAGTAAGTGTTCTGTTCCTACATGTCCAATATGTAGAAACAATACAAGGTCAGAATAACTATAATAGACACTGTTTTCAGCATGGGAGCCAAAGACCAAGGCACCCAGAGCTGTCACCTATAGATTCATCCTGAGATCCAGTTGGCACAGGGTCCTGACTACTTCATTTCAGAAACAAGAAGCTTGCCCCAGTATGTCATCCGGCTCTTTTTCCTACTTTGACACATGTAAAGGTCAATTAGATAGCTACAATTATCAAATAATTGCAGAACACCACTTCCAGATTCTTAAATACTTCCTGACAAAGTTGCTCCTTGAAATTTTAAATCATGGAGACTTTCACACTGTTGAGAGCACTTGTTCTAATGATCTCAAAAATTCATCGTAGTAGTTAAATAGGAATCTGAAGACCTGGATGGACTGGATGTTGGACATGAGAGGAAAGAGGGTGAGGGACACATTCAAGTTTGTGACATGTGAAACTGAGTATACAGCAGTCTCTTTCTCTTTTAAAAAGGAATAGAGGAAGAGACAAGTTTTCTTGTATAAGGCTAGAGATCAAACCTGTCCTTGAGCAATAAGGCATTAAAACCCTCTTTTTCCCAACAAGTAACTATGTACCCAAAAGACTCAGAGACTTATTGAAGACACAGCTTTCATGGGACCATAAAACTGGAACCCAAGTCTACAAATGGCCCTGTAAGACAATCCTCTCTCCTCAGCATTCCTGTGCTTCATCTGTTTGCAAAAGCAAACATCAGGTTGATATCCCATCAGTGAGATAGAACTGGGTGCTTCATGGTACCCAAAGGATCAACTATGACGTAGGTAACTGTTGCCTGCACTGTCAATTTGGAGTCTACTAGCCACAACTAAAATTAATTAAATTGAAATTTACCCTCTTAGGTACACTATCCATAAATCAAATTCTCAGTAGATACATAAAGTGGGTGGGAACCATATTGGATAGCAAAGATAGAGAACACTTTTGTTATGGCTGGGATTTCTGTTCTGAAGTGTTGAACTCTAGCTGTTCAGACTAATCTAGAATGTGATGAAAATGAACTCTCATCCTGATGAGCACAGTCTACAAAGACATTTAGGGGAAAAAATGGTTGTTTTCTGCTTTGAAGTTGACACATTTCAAAAGCTGACTCTCAATTAAGCATTAAGGAGAACCTTTCCCCAACTCACACACTTGAATATTTGCCTCTTTTTTTATCCAGTAAGTTTAAAATCATGGCTGAGCCCAGGAACTGGGTTAGTTTCACCTTTGCGTTTCCTGCACTAAAAATATATAGATACCTAATACCTGTGTTTCCATGTTCCACCCACTCCCTTGTACTATACATGCTCCCAGTGTACAGTGCTCTGCAAAGAAAAGGCATACTCTTTATTTGTAAGACAACTCAGCATATCTCATTGCACCTCTGTGAATAGTTGCCCATTGGAAGAACTAATCAGTAAAAAACAAACATAACCCTGAGATGTTTGTAGCTAAAACTAGGTCTACAGCATAGTCCTTTCTCATCCCTCCTCTCCTGGAAAAAAAAGGACATTGAGACTCTAATATTAAAAACTAAGGCTGCAGACCACCATAAGAATCAGGAAAGAGTTGAGACCCTAGCAGGGAGTTAGTTGGATCAGGCTCACCTGTCCATCATTTAGCAATTCACACACACACACCCCCAAGGAAGACAGTGACATCTAGGAAGGCTGCTTTCACACACACAAGCACATGGGCAAACTGTGTTCCTTAAAGGTCCTTTTACAAAAAAAGAACAAGACATGAAACAAGCAGGTGTTCCTTGAATTTTGTTTTATTCTTTCGTGTGTGTGTGTGTGTGTGTGTGTGTGTGTGTGTGTGTGTGTGTGCATGTACATGTCTGCCATATGTGTGTGAGTGCCTGTAGAGACCAGCAAAGGGTGGAGCTGGAGGTACAGACAGTTATGGGTGCTGACATGGGTACTGGATCTGAACTTGGGTCTTCTGAAAGAAAGGCAAACCTTCTTAACTGTTGTGCGCCACCTCAGCAGACTCAGCAGCTGGTTTTCCAATTCCTTCTTGTCATTTTCTGTGTGTCTTGGGATGTTACATAACCCCGTAAAGAGGTAGAATAAAGAGAGGAATATATCAAGGTACGACCCCAGAGTTTCTCCTCTACCAATCTACCACTTATTCTCCTTGTCTTTCATGGTAAAGCTAAGAAAAGATTCAGAACAAAATTCATTTCGCCTTGATTTTCTTTTCAGCTTTTAGTCTAAGCGATTTTCAGTACAAGTGATAATTTGCCTAAGTGTGCACGCAGGGTTTCCATCCTCTCTCCCCAGGTACCCTATTCTCCAGTGTGCCATGACATTATAAAGACATGCATACACATATAAACATGCATCTTATAATCCTCCCACAGTCATTCTGTGTGTGTGTGTGTGTGTGTGTGTGTGTGTGTGTGTGTGTCAATACAACTGTGTGCACATGCTCTCCCCTGACACAATCATCCCTTTACCTGTCTGAACCTTGCTTTCCTCCCATATGATGGTGGTGCCACCATGTCTAGCTAAGTTTGGACATTTGTAGGACTGACTTACTGTGAGCACATTGGCCTCCTCCCAGCTACAGAGTCTTCTCTAGGGAGGAGTATCACAGCTTGTTCATCTTATCCCCCACTTGAAGAATTAGATAGGCTATTTCTGGCTTTTACTATCATAGTTCATGCCTTAATGAGCATTCCTGTACATCTGGGCATGCAATATAGTTGCCCAATTCCACGTGGGCAATTATATCAGTGGAGTGCATTTCTAAAAGAGAAGTTCAGATTAGAAGATATAGGAAGATATTTGCATGATATTGGCAAACGTGGCTGAAGGGCCCCCAAAGACTCTTCACTCCTTTACCATCCTCCTAGCAGATTGTAAGATCAGAGGCAAGTGTCTAAGCTTGTAGATCCTTTCTCAGAGACATGTATTAGCCAGAATTGATCAGCCCAGTGTCTGTGAACATGTCCATGTGTGTGTGTCAGTGTCTATGTCCATACATGTGTGTGTGTGATTTTTTGTAGCAAAAAAATAAAAAAAAATGAGAACTATAGTATAGTGAACTATCACTGTCCCTTCTCCAATTCTTCCTATTTAAGAGAGAGAGTCTGCCACCTGCAAGATGTCCTTACACATGTGGTGTTGAAAGAATGACTCAATTGATCCCTGGAAGAAATGGGACAGGTAGAAAGAGCTCCAAGAACTGGATAAGAGGCCAAGGTATAAGGAGATAAGATGGCTAGTGTTTCTCAGAAGGTCAGCCCCTTAGAGATCAGCATGTGTTTTGCCTTATGCTGGTATGAGGAATGTAGAATGCTCATTCTATATTCCTGCCCCCAAGAGGCTCACATGGAGAAGCCAGGGATGCAAGTGAAGTCCTGCTCCAGGATAGTAGAGCCAATAGTTGTGAAGACCACTAACTCTGAGACCTTCCCAAATATCATCTTGCCCGAGTCTTAAAAAAAAAAGAAAGAAAGAAAGAAAAACCTGTGAGAGTAATATGAGCTAACCTCAGCTCCCAAATCTGACCCAATAGTATATGGCACAGGTTGGGAATAGACTGGGGGCTGTTTGACTTCAGAGTTTCAGAGGTGAACTGGAGATGCTAAGCATGCCCAAGGCTCAGCTCCGGTATCCCTCCTCATCACGTCAGTGGCTTTTTTTGCTCCTTTCTCTTCGTAACACCATGCTACAGTTTATGGTAATGATGGAGAGGGGGATCAACTAAGAGTATTCAAGGGAGATGTTGCCTGAGCTGAGATACAAAGTGAGTGGGAGCAGGAACATTCCAGATAGAGTAGCTGGCCTGACCTCAGGAAGTGCCAACCTTCAGGAGGTAGGAAGTATCCAAAGTAGAGAGAAAAGCAGATGGGTAGGGGGTTAGTCAGGAGGTTCCACAGCCAGGAACACCCGAGTTCTAATCCTGACTCTGCATCTTATTAGCTGAATGATTTGGGGTACATGGCTTACACCTCTGATCCTTGGCCTGTAAGATTGAGCAAATAAGTTCTTTCCCCCACAGGCTGTTGAATGGATTGAATGAGTTTGTGTGTTTTGGATGCTTAGAACGGTGTCTGGCTCATGCCCACTATGTCCACTCACGCTCGAGACTGTCCTGATTCTAGGGCAACCTAGTTATAAAGAAGAGAGAAACCAAATTTGTAACTTATCTGTAGGATTTATTATAGAGAACTATCTCATGTGCTCAGAGATGTAAATGGTGCCATAAAAAGGGAAGGAAGCAGAAAACCGTTTAATGGGGGAGACATGGGCCTTTGGCTCTGATTGTCCCATCAAATGGGATTGAGCTCGTGGGCTTTCTGATGTAAGTCCAAATGGGCTTTTTAATGGCTGTCTATTTGTTTATGACATCTTTATTTGACATTAAAATGTAATGACCTGCCTCAAATAAGGTGAACAAGCAGAGAAGGACAAGTTCAAAGAGAAAGGCATTTGGGTGTAACTCTTGAATTTTCCCTTTTACTCTTTGATACCATAAAATACCTCAGGAAAACCCAAGTGGGAATCAGAGAAGGGCCTGCAGCTGCTCCCTCTGCTCCATCTTCTCTTCTGTTCCTGTCAAATCGCCTGTAGAGCCACATCTGGGAGGGACCACAAAGGAAGCAAAGTGGGCCTGGGGAGTGGTGGGTATTTCTCCAAGGAGTCAGCTGGTGCAGTTTTCATGACTCCGCATTCTCTGGTTTTCTTCTCCTTATATGTCATCCCCCTTTCCAATCTAAAATAAAGCTCAAGTAGGACACCCTTCCTTTGTGCCAATGTTTGTCCCTTTCCCTCCCTGGTCAACTCCCAAGAACCCATCTTCTGTAAGAAAAACATGTGTCATTTCCCCAATGTAAACCTTACATGCCCTCCCATACCTGCATTCTAATGACTTGTGAGATACTAGAGCCATGGAATTAGGTGTCAGCCACTTCTCCTAAGTCAGCTCACGTTCTTAAGTGGGAGAATGTTCATGCAAAAGAAGGAGGCGTGTGCCCTTCCCTGACATAGGAGCAGGTTCCTTTCATTCATGACCTGCCTTCCTCACCAGACTTAATCTCAAAGATAAAGATTTGATCTGTTGTCCTTATCAGTGCCTTATAGATTATCCTCTGTAAACATCTGGTGAAAAAGTGTAAACAGACAGTAGTACATAATGGTCAATGGTTGTAAGAGAAATAGTTTAGAGGCAGGAGGATTGCTCTTTGAAGGAATGGGGGTACACTTAGGGACTGTGGAAACTTGTGGGAACAATGATCTCCATGCTTAGTTTGGAGGAGATAGCTACCAACTCTTACATGCCTTCACATGGCATTCCACTTCTAGGAGGAACCAACTGTAAGTTTACTGGGTTGATAAACTTTATAATTGGGGAAGTAACTCCATGTATAATACTGATGGTAGTTTGTAACTCATCACATTTTGGGAGAAGGGAAGACATGACTTCATGGTGAATTGTATGGCCTTAGCCACTCTGTTACCCGAGGAACCTGTCCTTAGAGTGGCATGGCTACTAGAAATGAAAGGCCAACATTATTGTTGGGGGGAGAAGGAGAGAGAAAAAGAATCCAGAGGCTAACTCTCCACAAACACTGCAACTGGCCAGACGACTAAGTGAGGGAAAAAAAAATCTTAAGTGTCTGCTCTAGAAAGTCCTCACAAGGAAAGGATATGGCAAGGGAGGCCAAGCTCAGAGCTGAGCCCCAGAAAATGAGTTCTCACCTTAGTCCGCCCCAAACTGGATCTTATTACCTAACTTCCATCTGCATTGCTCAAGCCAACTTTGAATCTTAAACTCCCAGAAGCAGTATATGATCACAGCATGGGAGAGGGCAAGGCCAAACATACAAGAAGATACAAACAGAATTAACCTTATTGAGAAAAAACAAGATACAAGACCTAAACTTGCTGTTAACCTGTCTTAGGGTTTCTTAATTTTATGAAGCCCTGACTCCTTTCCACTGTTATGATATCAATGCCCCAGATCCCAAGAACCAAAACTATTCAGAGTTGTGAGCTGATCTGGTATGATCTCTGGGCTCTTTCATGCTGTTCCAGACATACCCTCTAGGACTAGGTTGAAAATACCCCCATCCCAGCAGCACCAAATTAAAACAGGCAATTCTCTTAACTCCCACTAATCTTCAACTTGTATTTTCAATGTGTGTGTACAGCTTCATCATACACAACAAAGACACTTTCTTCAACAATGCCACAAGAAGCAGAATCGTGCATCATATTTTACAAAGAATAAAGTATGAAGAGGGAAAAAACAAAATCGGTGAGTATATTGTTAGTGTTACAAACACTTGGTGTTTGGGGATTCTCTAGACCTTCTCCTTGGGCCCCTTATGCCCTCTAACTACCTGCTTGATGGAGAATTCACAAGTGCACTAAGCATCCTTAATTACCTTCTTTGAACAGCATTTTATCTCATTTATCTATGATCACTGACACATTCTCTCAATCTGGCAGATGTTTATAAAGCATCCATGAACAAGGGATAAATGCAGTTCTTTCTTACAGCTTGTATATTAAAAGCCAAATGAACACATAAATATAACAATTAACATGAAGAAATGATAAAAGGTGACTCTTTGAAGGTAAACTGCAGAACTAACTGAGTGGTAGAAGAAATATTCACCGAGACACTGAAATCTGAACTGAGCTGAGAGTAGCAGAGACACTGTGGAATGATGGAAAGGTGGGGTGTCACCTGAGGGGAGCCACAAGTGCAAGATGGAGTTGTTCAGAAAATCTCTCCCTCCCATTAAACAGCCTTCAGACATTATATTTTAAGCATTTTATGAGAATAATTCCATGTAATGTGATCGTGCCTTATTAAACAGGCTATTGTATATCAGGAAGGCTTGGATGGCTTTGTCCATATCTCTGTCCCAGCAAAAATGTTACTTGAATAATGACCTGTATCAGTCAAGGTGCAATGAGAATACAAAAGCATCCATCATTGGAACAAGGAGATCTCAATATAAATAACTACAGCAGGAGTTGGAGCTGTGGAGGTCTGGCTGGCCTAGGATAGGAACACAGGAGTAGAGAGGATAATAGCAGGTCCTCCGTGATTCCAGTCTGTATCACAAATCTTAAAAGGTCTTAATAAAAACAAACTCAGAGCCAGATATTGGGGTGAATGCTGAAAAATCAGAGAAACAACCAGCCACAGTTACCTCACCTTGCCAATTCATCAACTGATCCTGTTTCCTCAGACTGGAAGCCTCTGAGTCCTCATCCAAATAGATCTCAGCTGAACTGCTGCTCAAAAGTCTAAAAGCTTAACCAGCCTAGTTCCTGGTTTTCATGCCTTATATACCTTTCTGCTTCCTGCCATCATTTCCTGGGATTAGAGGCTGTGAGTCACCATGCTTGGCTGTTTCCAGTGTGGCTTTGAACTCACAGAGATCCAGATGGATCTCTGCCTCCAGAATGCTAGGATTAAAGGCATGTGTGACACCATTTTCTGACCTCTATGTCTATCTAGTTCTGTTCTCTGACCCCAGATAAGTTTATTAAGGTGCACAATATATTGGGAAACACAGTATCACCACACCAGTCCTCCATGGATTCCAGTCTTCTGTGATTTCAGCCTTCCATGATCCCAGTTCTCCATCGTATCAGTCTGAGGACTAGCGCTGGTGTAAGAGCTGCCGAGGAAGCAAAGCTGTTTGCTGGAGACATACAGAAGACCTGCTTTTTTGGAATACTCAGGACACTTTCCTAGAAGAACAAGTCCAGGGAAACATTATCCCATGGAGCCATGTATAAAGATAGCAGGAAACATGCCCTCAGTCACCACACACTGCAGGTGCTGGTACTACAGAGGCAGATGCTGAAGAAATTTGGTGAAGGAGGCACTGGATCTAGGAAGCAAAGTCTCTTCCTCCATCAGCGTCCACCCAGTACCTACCTTCAGCACTGTGTCATCCAACATCCAGAAATACCTTTAAGGTCCCCTTCTCCTGCTGAGAAGCAGAGTGAGGATACCTCAGGAGCTGAGGGGCAATACATCCACTACTGACTTGTAGCAAAAATGACCTGCTCATCACTCTTCCTGTGTGTAAGGCTGGGTGGCTGTGTAAATCGTTTTAGCCACTGGATCCACAACCTCAGACATCTTGGCTACTCTGCCAAATCCAGAGGGGCAACAGTTAACAGTTTGTAAATGTAATGGCCTACACGCAGATTCAGCAAAACAACTATCCTGTGGGGTGTGGGAGAAGTGTTGTCCAACAACACCGTGAGAGGAACAGATTTGAGTTTTGTGGACTCTGGCTCAGTATGAGTCACTAGCATAATGAAACTGTGAAGAAGGAGGATGGGGGGATTATCTTAATGCTGAACTGCACAAAGTAAAATGTAATGGAGAGAAGTGGATGCTCCTCATCTGAATACATATGGCATGGAATATCCAGAAAGCATCGGTGGCAGCTGATCTGAGGAGACTGAAGTTCATATATGTCATTCTTAACATGGGTAACACTATAACTGAACATAGCCCATAGTCTGCAGGACTCATCCTCCCTTAAGACATGTCTTTTCTATGTCATTGGTGACATTCTGGCTAGAAACAATTCCTCCTTCTTCTGAATTCCTGTGACTTTTTTTCCTGGGCATTGGGGGATGGTTGAGACAGAATTTCACTGTGTAGTCCTGGTTGTCCTGGAATTTGCTCTGTAGATCAGACTGGCCTCAAATCCATAGAGACTTTCTTATCTCTGCCTCCCAAGTGCTGGGATTAAAGGGTTGAGCCACCACTGTCCGGCTATTTTTTTTGTTAACATTTACTGTTTGTCTCACACACACCTCATTTTACTGTCTTGAGATACTTTCAATCACATTATGCAAATCTGCCACCTAAAGAGAACCATGATTGACACAATCTCCTAAATAATTTAAATATTGCCTAAATTACTTTCTCCATGTTAATTCCTTTAAAATGATTTACTAAGACAAACTTCAGTTGTGTTATGCACAGCTTTCTATCATTTTTTTTTAGTTCATGTGGTTTTACTAAACATGCTAAATAGCAAGTGAGTCAATGTGAAATTGTGGAAAGAGCTATTAAGGACTATTCCAAAAACTAAAAATAACTCTCGAAAGTAATGCTTTTAGTAACATTTATATTATCATTATTGGCATATCTCACAACTCATAACACACTAGTAGGTTGAACATCTACTACTGAAGAGTACTAGTTAGGATAGCACGTTCTTAACTCTTAAGGAGTGATCTTACGCATCTTTGTACCATTGGTGTCTACTTTCTAGAAGAATAAATTGATAAATGTTTGTCTCCTTTTCACCATCCTTACATAATCAAAAAACCTTTACAGCGGCACCATGGGGCAATTACGATGCCAATTTTTTTTTTTTTCATCTCAAATTTTGAGCTGTTCTCACAGCTAACCACAGAGGAAACACAAAGAAGAGAGAGTCTGGCTTTCAGTATTCCCAAGGAGCACTGAATGCTGCAATATTGCTTGTTGGGTAGAGACTTGGTAGAAAACTTCTCAGTTCATAAAGGAGAAGGATTCTAATCAAGGGCTGCATCTTTAAAAGCTGGGAAGGAGCCAAAGATGATACCCAGTGGTAGAGCACAGGCCTGAGGTTTAATTCCCAGCACTACAAATAATGAATGATTAAACAACAAATGTTCAGAAAACTGGTAAAGAAGAAATGGCAGCATGCTGAATGAGAAAAGTCAATCAAAGAATACATTGTCAACCAGCAAATTGTGAGCTTGCGCAATTGGAAAATATAAAGTAAAACTACTAATATTTCCTTGTCATCTCTGCTTTCATAAAGGGAAGAAAACACGTTGGAAGAAAACTAAACTTAGTGTTCAGCCTATGTTGTTTTCTGCTGAAAACCTTTCTCAAAAATGTCATCTTGCAGGAGACAACATTGATCCAAAGCAACACAAGAATATTGATTTCTAGACATGATTCATAAAGGTATTTTAGTGGAATATAAACTGTCACTGTGTAAGGTGTTCAACCTCCTTCTGAATGTATTCCAACTGTGAAAATCAAATCTAGTAAACCCCACCTTCAAAACAGGGCAGTTAATAACTCAACAAAGATCTGTTTATGTGCGTGTACATATACAATCACTCTTGAAATTGATTTGTATTCTCAAGTTTTGTGTTTAGAAGGAAAGTTAAGGAGATAGACTATAAATATTAGTGGAATTTAGACAAAGCCATCCTTAGCATCTAATAGGTCCCTGGGAGTCCTAGTTTTTTGTTTTGTTTTGTTTTGTTTTTTGTTTGTTTGTTTGTTTTCTAATTCTCAACAGAGATTCCAGGAAACCCAAGCTTTCTACATAATCAATAATTTACTCATTCATTGCAAAGGTATTTGTTGAAGGATTTATATGTGTTAGATAAAATGCAAGTGTCCCCTACTATTTGCACCTTAAGTGTGCTCCTTAGACTTACTTTAATGTCAGACATCTTAAGCCATTTGTGTGTTACTGTGATTATTGAATGACAGAGGTGAATCAGGTCACATGCAATTTCCTATAAGGCTAGGCCCTAGGATTTTGGTCAGGATCTGACATATAAAGAACATTCTTCATAAAAGGAATAAAAGCCACTTGAGAGACATAAAACTTATTGATACTTTTAGAGGTCATAAAAAACTATTTGGTTAACTCTTTGAGAATTTCATACAAAGTATTTGGAATATATTCGCTCCCAACTCATCCCCTCAACCCCTCCCAGATCCATCCCTACCTCTCTAATGCCTCCTAATGTCATGTACTCTTTTTAAAAAATGTTTAATAACCCATTGACTGCAATTTGTGCTACATTTATATTCATGGGTGTGGGGCTACTCACTGCAGTATGGCTGACTACCAGGAGCTGCATTCTCAAGGACAACTGGCTCTCTCTGCCCATGATGCCATCCGCTGTTACTCAGGAACCTCTTCCACTTCATGCTGAATGTTGACTGACCTGATCATGACGGGAGACCACAGCTGTGCAGAAATCCCCAGTTGGTGAAAGTGCAGAAAATAAGTGACTGAGGTGTGCTCAGTCACAAATGAGACCTCCGGATCACACATCCTTCCCCAAGGCTTGGGGACCATCATGGAAGAGGAAAGGGAAAGACTAGGGTTCATTTGAGGAAGCTGCATGAATCTTGATCTGAAAACACCTGAAGTAACACCGTTCAAAAGAGTAAAACTTGAAATGCATGAAAAATTATTTTAAGATGTTAAACACTGATAAAGTATTCAGAAGAGTCTCTCGTGAATAATAAGGAGTATTTGGGACTAAACAAACCCCACCTAACACATGTAAGAAAAAACACCCCAAAGAGCACATTCTCTACAGGAATATTTATATAAATGGCCAGGTTACTGTATATGAGAAATTTGGAGGCTGAAGTATGGTATATTTAAGGCTAGCCTGGGCTGTGAAGCTAAGTTTTAGGCAAGTCTGAGCTATGTAGCAAAATGCTGTCTTAAATATACACAAGAAAACATATTAATAGAAATGGAAGAAAAATTCAGCAAGGAAATTGAGACTTTAAGAAAGAAGCAAAAAACAAGATGGAAGTGAAAATCTAAGTAAATCAAACAAAAATCACACTGAAAAGCATCACCAAACTCAAAATAAAAATACAGGGATGGAGGACCACATCATGAAAATACTACATAAACAAACATGACCACAATGTCTAAGAACTCTGTAATATCAAGATACCATCCAGAGAATCCACAGGACAGGTAAAAATTAAAGGTAAAAAGAATCTACTCACTGACATCACAGCAGAAAATTCTCCAAATCTAGAGGAAAGCATGGACACATAAAAATTATTTAATGTATCAAACAGGCATAACCAGAGAAAATTTCCACAATATAGCATAGAATAATCTCATAAGGCTATATAGACACCTGATCTTCCACACAAGTGTCAAAAACATTGGGAAAAGATAGTTTTCTTGACTCGTGGTGCTGGGGAAACTGTATATTCATATTGAAAAAATTGAATTAAATCTGTTTGTCTCACCCCAAACAAAACTCAATTCTATATGGCTGAGTACCCTTAATGTAAAGGCTGAAACTTCTGTAGGAAAATAGGCAGCACGGCTCAAGGTATAGACATAGGCAAGGACTGTATGGAAACAAACCTGAGGTTGAATACACAGGGTGGCAGGAAAGAAAGAAGCTTGGTTATCTCTGAGTACTCCAGTAAGTATTAGTGTCACAGTTTAATTGTTGACAAGTAGGTCAGTGGAATGTAGAGAATCCAGAAATGGAACCACGCATATTTGAACAATTATTGTCAATGGCTCAAAAGCTAGTCAGTGGATAAAGGATTCCCTTTTCATTAGTGAGATTATAGAAATTAGGTCTACTTCAAACAATCAGACTTGGACCCATATACAAAAAGGACCTTAAGTGAACCATACATCTAAATGTAAAAGTAACACTATAAGAAGTCTAAGCAATCAACTGTATGTACCAGGCTTTGCTGACTCTCCACTGGGAGGCCTTATCCTTTTGAAGGAGGGGATGGGAGGGTTCAGGGGAGGAGGCTTGGGGGAAGTGGGAGGAGGGATGAGAGGGGGATCTGTGGATGGTATGTAAAATGAATAAAACAATTTAAAGGAAAAAGTCTAGGCAAAAATATTTGTGATATGGGTTAGTTGAGGATATTTTTTTAGTATAACACTGGAAAGAAAAGGAACAAAAACAGATAAATTGAAGGCCATAAAAAGTGAAGTTTTACTCTTCAGAGAAATATTGTCTTAGCACAAGAAGAGAATCCACACATTAAGAGAAAATTTTTCAAAGCATGTATCTAATAACCTATATCTAGAACACATTACAGCACCCAAAACTATATTATAAAACATAAATGGTTGTTATATGTGGACAGACACTTCACGTGTGATATGCCCATGACCAGCAGCCTGTACAAGCTTTTCATCAAGGAGGTACAGATTAAACAATGATGACCTCTCACTGCACACTTGTCAGATTGGCTGAAATCAGGACAGACTATACCAAGTATCATTGGGTATGGAGGAATCTGAAATTCAACATGCTGCTAATGAATTGTGCATGACAAAAAGAAGTGCCCCAAAGGTAGATTCAAGAGGATTGCAAGTCTGAAATCATCAACTAGCAAGTCCCAGGCCTCAGAGGGTACAGAGTGAGAACCTGTCTCAAAAACAGAAGTGAATGAAGTGAGGTGGGGAAAAGGGAGGAGAGGGCAGAAGAGGAGACAAAGAAAGTGCAAGTTAATAATAATTAGTAACTGTCAATCAGGTTGAAGACAGAAAACTGCTGAGTTTGAGATCAGTCTGGGCTACAGAGGGAATTCCAGGCCATCCGGAGCTAGCATGGGACCCTAATTTAATAAACAAGGTGAATAAAACAACAAAAATAAAGTAAAGCCATGTATATATGCAAGGATTTGTATGTAAATGCTAATAGGACTTCCGTTTGTGACAAACTTAAACTAGTTTGTTTAAGTATAAATTGTTATACACCCATGTGATGGAGTCAGCAATAAGGAAAATGAGTTACTGTGAGGGACTCATTGTCTAAGAGCTGGGTTCCTGTCCCAGCACCTTGGTTTGTTTGTTTGTTTGTTTGGGGGGGTTGTTTGTGTTGTTAGGTTTGGTTTGGTTTTTTGGTTTTTCTTAAGACAGGGTTTCTCTGTGTAGTTTTGGAGCCTGTCCTAGAACTCACTTTGTAGACCAGGCTGGCCTTGAACTGACAGAGATCCACCTGCCTCTGCCTCCCAAGTGCTGGCATTAAAGGTAGGTGCCACCACGACCTACTGGCAATCCCAACACCTTGCTGGGTAACTCACAACCATCTGTAATTCCAGTTCCAAGAGGTCTGATGCCCTCTTATGATCTACTTGGGCACCTACACTCATGTGCACATCAACCACACAGACACACACACACACACACACACACACACACACAATGAGAAAAATCTTAAGAGAGGGAGAGGGAGGAGTTACTAATGCTTATCATATGGAAAAGTCTCATGCTGGATAAAAGAAGTCAGAAGAAATAAGTTAATATTGGGTGACTACATTCACAGAAGACACTAAAAAAAATAGAAATGGAGAGTGACAGAAAACAGGTCAACATTTATGTCATTGATAGCACAGAAGGAGGCAGATTACAAAGTGGCATGAGAAAGCTGTTGACGTGACAGATATGTTCACTGTCTTGGTCATGTTGGTCATTTCCTGAGTGCACATATATATCAGGACTGTGCATCTTAAATATGTGCTCCTTACTATATGTCAGCCACACCTCAATTTCTTTATTCATCTCAAACATTTTTTTCACAT
Organism: Onychomys torridus; assembly: GCF_903995425.1. Lineage (NCBI taxonomy): Eukaryota > Metazoa > Chordata > Mammalia > Rodentia > Cricetidae > Onychomys > Onychomys torridus. Next base: position 9,462,304 of record NC_050462.1, on the reverse strand, counting down.
CAGCTCACTCTTCCATTTTAGGAGTAGATCTTTGAAGAAGAGAATTTGTCCAAAGTCATTCCAATGGCCCAGTGCACAAGAAGTTTGTTTCCGTGGGGAAGCTTCCAGGAAAGTCAGGAGAGTGCCTGGCAGACAGTGATCTTTTAGCAATACATTGGTCTTCTTCTCCCATGCATGCCCTACTGCTTTTCTGTACCAACACTGTACTGGGTACACGCCACCATCTTTCTTTTCGAAAACCCGATTCTCAAAAAGCCTCTACACAGCTATGGAAATAACTGACAAAATGAAAGGCAACTTAGTGAGTGGGAGAACATAATTGCAAACCATGTTTCTGATGAGGGGTTGATAGCCAAAATATTTAAGAAACTTATTCAATAGCAAAAAAAGCACATAACTCTATTTAAAAATGAACAAAGGACTTTAAGAGATACTTTTTATACAGAAAGCATACACCTGGGAAAACAGGTGTTTGAAAAGTAGCTCAACATCATCAATCTCAGAAAAATGCAAATCAAAAGATACAGTACTTCATACCTGTTAGAACAGCTGTTATCAAAAAGGACAAGAATAGGGTGTGGGAAACTGGCTGCAGGTCACAATGCCCTATGCCAACCATCCAACAATGTGGGGCACGGAACTCATCAAAGAGAACATCAAGTTCGTTATCAAGAACACAGACCTGGCAGTGGCCAATTCCATTCAGAGGGTCTTCATCGCCTTTGACTGGGTTCAGATTGATGCCAATTCCTCAGTCCTTCAAGATGGATTCATTGCTCACAGGCTTGCATAGATCCCCCTCACTAGTGGTGACATTGTGGACAAGCTGCCATACTCCAGGACTGCACATGTGAAGAGTTCTGCCCTGAGTCTTCTATGGAATTCACTCGTGACATGAGGTGCAATCAAGACCAGACTTGGCTATGTTACATCTCGAGATCTCATCTCCAACAGCCCCCAGGTTATTCCGGTGACATCCCAGAACCAGGATAACAACCCCAATGACTATGTGGAGCAGGATGACATCTTTATTGTCAAGCTGAAGAATGGCCAAGAGCTAAGACTTCAAGCCTATGCCAAGAAGGGCTTTGACAAGGAGCATGCCAAGTGGAACTGCAGGGGTGGCTTTTGAATATGATCCAGAAAATGTACTTAAGCACATGGTGTATCTCAAGCCTGAGGACTGACCAAAGAATGAGTACTCCAAGCTGGATGAGGATGAGTCACAGGCTCCCTATGGCCCCAATGACAAGCCAGAGAGATTTTACTACAATGTGGAGTCCTGTGGCTCACTGTACCCTGAAACTATTGTTCTCTTAGTCCTCTCTGAGTTAAAGAAGAAATTGAGTGATTTACAGACTCAGCTAAGCCATGAGATCCAGAGTGACATGCTCACCCATAAACTAGCCGCAGCTAGTCTGCTGCAGAAGACTCGGTTCAAGGTGACCACTGGACTTCAGGTCTTGGGATCCCTTCTGGTTTCGGGGCTCTAGACTACAGTTGCTCAAGCTGCCTAGAAGGTCATCAGAGAGATTTCCAGGGCTTCCACTGGTATTAGACAGGGAAATATTTTACAAGGCATTTAGCATCCCTGGCCGTAACTTATGATCACTGTGGTATTCCTCAGAACCCTAGGCTTCTCTTCCATCTTGTTTCCTAGCTCACTAGTAGGAGGCCCCTATTGCTTCCTAGTTGAGGGCCACTGGCCTAGACATCTAGTCACTCCAGCTTTTTAAATCTCTACCTAAGGAAAGGAGTTTTCACTACCTACCTTAGGTTTCTGGTGTTGAGACTGAGTATTAGGACCTCATTGGAGCAACCTGTGACCTTTCAAGTCATTCTTCAGTCAGGGCCTGTTTACTGACACTTGAAGTTTCAGATGTCACTAAGCTGAGATGTCACCCTTTGGGACTAGTATTAGACCCCGACTATTCTCTCTGTCGACAGGTGAACTTGCTGCTTTATGCTCTGGCCTGACTTTTTTGGAGTCGGGAGGTACCCCTCCCATATTTCCTTTCTCTTTAATAAAGCTCAGGCCCTGCCTTAGCATGTCTCCAGGTAAGAACATACATGACATGCCCATAGTAGTTTTAGAGCAGCCTGGGGAAAAGCACACACCAGCACAGAAAGGAAGGGATATTTATTAATCAACATTAATAGTCTTTTTACAAGTTTTTATTTGGGGCAATAAAGAGCACAATATTAAAAAAAAAGATGAGAATGGATGCTGGTGGGAGTGAGGAGAAAAGGGAAGCCCTGTGTACTGCCAGTGAGAAAGTAAATGGTGTTGTCGTTATGGAAAACAATATAGGGGCTTCTCAAGGCATTGGAACTCAACTGCCATAAACTCCAGCAATCCTACTTTGGGGTACATATCCAAATAAATCAGTATGTTGAGAAAAACTTTCAAAACTGAGCCTGTGTTTATTCAGCATATTTAGAACAGCCAAGGTATGGAAACAATCTTAAGTGTGAATGTGATACATGTATAGAATGGAAATGTATTCAGCCATTGAAAAGCCTTATGACAATATGGATAAACTTGGAGGACTTAGCCAAACACAGAAATACAAATACTCCATAATCTCACTTACATGTAGAATATAGAGTAATTAGGCTTTAGAGATCTAATGTATACCATGGTGGTGATGTATATATTAATAAATTTGACTATAGCAGTCATGATACAGTGTGCACTTTATATACTATAATATATCCAATCTTGAGAAATTTAATACTTTTAACTAATAAAACCTTGCTTTCCCAGCACTTGATCCCAGTGCCCCAGTGTATAACAAAGGTTTCCTTCTAGTCTGTTGGTATCTAAACTAGTTTTTACTCACTGTTGAAAACCTAGGCTGTGTTTTCCAGGAAGCGCCACTCTGCCTTCACTTAGTCTTGATCACTGAAGAGTCAAGCTCAATGTTTACTGAAATGGGCTTCCTTGTCGCTGCAGGTCTGAACCGCTTGCTTACCAATGGCTCCTATGAAGCTGCCTTTCCCCTGCATGAGGTATTATGCTTCCTTTTCTTACCTCTCTTCAATTTTTTGTTACTAAAATTGGTTTCTAGGAATAGTCTTTAATGTGTTATAAGGCATACATTCAGAATTGATCTAACTTGTTTAGTAAGTAATTAGAGAGCGCCTACTTGCATCCTTCCATCTCTCCCTCAGTGTCAATTTATTTCTCTCTTTTTATGTAACTGAAAGAACACTTAAATCAAGAGTCACTCAGCATGAATCCAGAGAAATGACTGGAGACTCTGTCATGCAATTAAAAAGGCATTGGAAGGAAGCACCAGGGGAGGATAAATGTTCCTGAACTATATAGACTTTGCAATAAATACATTCATAGCTATTCTATGAAAGAATGAGAGTAAACTTTTTCAAAGTATTAGATAAGCAAATGTAATGAATAGAAATTAATAATATTGTATTCATTATTGTAAGATGTTTAATGGTGGTGTCTTTATCTGCTTAGTACTAAATAGGACTTTAATAAATCATTTGTACTGACTTTCCTAAGTATAATGGTGATGGCCCTTATCTTGAATTTCCTAATGGATCCTGGATTATTTAACCCAAGATCTATCCCCAGGTTTATAGAAACATAATCTTCATGATTATTTAGAAATTGTCATTCCATAAATGGGGCTGATCTCTGATGATAAGTCACTGTATAAACATAGACAAATACCATAGCTCCTGCCCTCTTGCACCTGACAAGACCAGTGGGATGGGGGGGGGGCATTGTTTACCAACATACTTTGGATGGTGCTCCAACTCTGCATAAATGACAAGTTTCTCCAAAACATATATTGTTTTTGACACGTGAAGTTTTTTTCTTGATTTTTAATACCAAGAGTATGTCAAAGATTGAACAGAATTTTTAAAACCTTCTTTATTATGAAAACTAGAAGCCATAGTCTGTGCTCTTACTCAACAACTTACCAACAGACATTGATGAGATGGCAAGCCAAAGCTTTGACACAATGGTTTTCTGGAGGCACATGCTCCTGACTCTGATCATTAATACTCATCCAAAGCATCAAGTGGCTTCCTGTGGTTATTAGCTAGCATTGGCTGAAAAAGGGTTTCAGTGGCACTGTGAACCGCCCCCCCACCCCAGATCCTGACCCTGTGTCTATGCATGGTGAGCAGGCATAGTGGATTAAAGAGGAAGTACATCCCCTTTCATAGAGAACAAGCTCTTTCTAGCTGCTCTCACCCCCTCTTACCACTGCTACTTTAAGACATGGGTAACACTCTCCGGTTCATCATGGCTTTGTATCACTCACCAGCAGTGGTGTTCTTCTCCCAGGGAAGTTACAGAAGTAAAAACTCCATTAAAACCCATGGAGCAGTGAACCACCGACATCTCCTCTATGAGTGCTGGGCTTCCTGGGGTGTGTGGTATAAATACCAGCCTTTGGATCTTGTAAGGTGAGTTTTTAACTGACTGCACATATAAACATTGCACTGACTAATGAGGGCATACTGACTTCTGGAGAAAGCTTACTTGGTAAAGATCCATTCAGCTCTTGCTCTAACTTGGGTTTTTCCAGAGGGTAGCCTCTCAGAGGGCATTGGCTCTTCTTGGTCAACCCACCCTCACTCTGTTGAGGGTAATGTTTCCACCAGATGGACCTCAGAGAGGGGCCAAAGAAGGGACAGAGGTGATGGGCTAGACATCCCACAAGGCTCCATGAGGAGCAGGTCCCAGTAGAGAGGTAATACTGATTAAATGTATTAGTGATGATCTAGAATATTACTTCCCACAGTTGACTATCTCTGATCCGAAAACCCAAAACTGTTTCTCTAATCCTGAACTCTCTGATTACTAATATTATATGACAAGGGGAAAGTTCCACACCTGATCCCCTGTGATAGGTCAGTCAATACTGAATCATAGTAAAAATACATGACCATGAGTGGAAGAGAATTTTATGTGTAGACTTAGGTCCTTTCCTAAAGATGCCTCACTATGTGCATGTATTTCAAAACCCAAAACTTTGAAAGTTGAAACAGATTTGAAAGTTGAACTACTGCTGATTTCAAGCCTTTGGGGTAACAGTTATTCAGTGATTTATGCAAGTAGGGCAGATGACGCAGTCTCATTCCAGGGTGTTCCACGGCTCATTTCTTTTAATCTTATGTGAATAATCCTTAAAGAAAGATTGTTTTAATTTGTAGTTCAAAAATGAATCATCCGTTAGCTTGTGGTAATTGTGTACTTATATTTTTGTTGGTTTTTTTTTTTTTATTGTCTAGATCTGTCCAAAGTGTCATGGCAGTATTGGGTACTACCATCTCATTATTTATTTAAAGGCTATTTCTTAAGACTGAGTGATAGTAATCCACAACCATGAATTCCTCATTAAAGAGTGAGCCATATCTAATTCCTTAAACTAGCTAGATATGTTTCATTTATATCTGGGCCCTATGAAAAACAATAACCATAAAATAAAAAAAATATGAACTCATATGAGAGTAATCAAAAGATAACTCACTTTAAATTCCATCTTCCCAGGTAGCTGTTCTTCCTACCACAGCCATTGCTGCCTGTTTATCACATGTTTATTCCTCATAGACCAAGATATTGATAAATTGCATCCCCTTCTTTGTGGGTACCACATGATACAGATGACCCAAGTGCGGAAAAAATACTTCCCGAGATGAAATCGTTTTCCTTTGATCAGATGCAGTGCATGGTATAAAAAGGAGCAGAGGAGGGAAAATAAAAGCAAATTTTCTTCCCAGTCTCTGCCCCTTTAATTACACAATTATACTGATGAGGAATTAAAGAGCATTGCTAGAGCAAACCACCTCCGTGAGGACAGCATTATGATTGGAGTTTTGTAGTCAGTCCATGGTCTCCGGAGTTGAGAAACTCAGCTTCCTATAAGAGAAAAAGACCCTGAGTATTTGAAACAACTAGAAAAATTTACCAGGCTGTGAGTAATTAAATAAAATATGTGAGAGAATTTGGCAGGTTTGTACCAGTTCAGATGACTGGAAAAGACTGAATGTGGGTCAGCATGTACACAAAAGTGGGGCAGAGTTGACGGCTGTTGGCCTTGACTTGGTCTACCAAGACTTAAGTGGAATGAATTGTGGAGCATCTGGAGAACATGTATCTTAAATTCTTCTCATCCTGTAGATGCTGCATTCTCTTTATCTCTTGAATCTGACTGCATCCTCACATCCTCAAGTCTCTCATGCCCACCAGTGCTGCCCTTGCTCGTTATCTGGTTGGTGGCAAGGTCACAAGCCCCTTACCTGGCACCCTTCCCCATTGTGACTCCCCCCAATCCATTCTGTAGTCTCAGGATAAGCTGATATATAACAATGTCCTTTCAGCGGCAGGGTAATTCTACTCCCCCAGCATAAAGCAATATGGGAGAAAGCTCATCTCAGACCTTTGAGTTGATCAGATAGCTGTGTCTTCTCTTGGCTCCCCTTGTCTGCTTTACCAGGAAAAACACTACTAAGTGGCATCACTGAGCAAAGGGTCATAACCCTGAACATCACACATCACTGTGGTTTCAAGGTTTTTGTGTCCCAAACAGGCGGTATTTTGGAGAGAAGATTGGACTGTATTTTGCCTGGCTGGGCTGGTACACAGGCATGCTCTTCCCCGCGGCCTTCATTGGGTTGTTTGTCTTCTTGTATGGCGTCACCACTCTGGATCACTGCCAAGTCAGGTACGGGAAACTCATGGGTGAGCTTGCCTTTGCTCCATACTTAGCCATGGCAGTTTGCGCTTGGAGGTGGTTCACAGTCTGAACATATGTAGTCTTTCACTATGTTCTCAGTCTCTGGTGGGAAAGTCAAAAGCTTCTCTAGGTTTCCTGTGTCCCTTAAGGCCCACACAGCTTTGGTCTTTTGCTACCATGGAAGCAAACGTTACAACTCCAAACAGACGTGTGAGCAACCATACATCCATGGAACAACTCACTCCCATTCAGTGGCTTTTCTGAGTTTTTCCCTGTCTTAAAACTGGTACCTGCTGGTGCAGAATAATAGGTAGCAATCCTATTTTCATGAGTTCTCTATTTCTGCAAGGAATCTCTCTGCTCCTAAGCCACAAAGACTCTTCACCAAATTACTAATGCCTATTGAATGGTCAGCCTGTAGATGCCAATCCATCCCTTAGTTTCCTTACCAGAATATGGCTTCAGATATCCATAGACATCTTATTGCAGAGCTGGACCATGCTAATCTTAAACAATGATGTTCCTTTTAAGAATGAGTGGTTTGTGCCTCCTGCCCACAGAAATATTTTACTTTCTATGACATTTTTAATAATACTCAGTTTTCTCCCAGGATTAAAATCTTTAGTTATTCCTCTAATTTATTGATTTTATCATGTGCATAGAAATGAAGGCAGGCTCGGGGGTATCTTCCTGTTTCCATAATTCAGTATGAAATTGCTTCACATGGTGAAATGTTGTGTGAAGGGCTCATTTAGTACAATTTGGGGTATATAACAACAAATGTTTTTCTTCGTTTATTTCTCCGAGTTTAATTTATTAATATGTAAATAAAGATTATTTATAATTAGGGTGATAAGCAATATTAATACATGCAGAGGCTGTTTAAATTAAAATAAAAAAAAAGACTGAAAAGCTTCTGGGGCATACAATTAGTACATTGGGTCTTGTTTATCAGTTGGACATTCTAGCAGTGTTTCAGAACTGAAATACATTCTGTGTCTTTCATCAAGAGGTAGTCCTTCTCTGTTCTTTTCTCCAGTAAAGAAGTCTGCCAAGCGACAGATATCATCATGTGTCCTGTATGTGACAAATACTGTCCATTCATGAGGTTGTCAGACAGCTGCGTTTATGCCAAGGTAAGTCTAAACAGGCAGCATCATAGGTGGGATGAATTTAACATAAACTTCCCCGCAGAACACTGGGTGGCTTTTTCCCTCTGCATTTGAACCTCAAAGTATGCTGTACGATGGGAACATCAGCGTTCAGCATTCCAACGCAAATAGCCTTTTGAATGTAGTGTATCTAAAAGATGCATCTCCAGGCACCATCACAAGACGCTGCATCATGGCCTGGTGCAAAGAGCACAGTGTTGGAGTCAGGGGAAGTTCAGTTTGTGTTTTTGTTGTTGTTTGAGTGGTTTGTGTTTATTACTGATTCCATGTGGGACAATGACACAGGTCTCTCATGATGTAAATTCTGGGAGCATCAATGTGATTTGTGCTGCTTTGTTCTTTATAATCCAGTGAATTTTATTTTTACACATGATCTTAGCCAAAAGGCCAGAAAGCAATAGACTTTATGGTTTACATTAGAAAAGGTTAGCCCCAGAAGGGATGCTGTCTTAATTTCCTTTCCTGTTGTTGTGACAAATTCTCTGACAAAAGCACTTAACAGAGGAAGAGTTGGTTTTGGCTCACAATTCCAAGTTAGCATCCAACATGGCCAGGAAGGCATGGAGGCAGGAAGCACAGTACATCTACGGTCAGAAGTGGGGGGGGGGATGAATCTGTGTTTAGCTAGCTTCCTCTTGTTCCTACAGTCCACCACTCAAGCCCAGGGAATGGTACAGCCCACTGATGTGGACAGAGCTTTCCACATCACTTAACCTAATCAAGAAAGTCCCTCCCAGGCATGGCCAGAGGACTGTCTTCTAAGTGATTCTAGATCCTGTCCAGTTGACAACATAGATGGATGGATTTACCAGACTACTAAAGGGATCCGTGGCAGAGAAGATGGCTGAAACCCCTGCTCTTGACATTCCATGACTAACCAGGAACCTAGACACCACACATTATTCTCGGAGACCTCTGCTACGTGCAGGCTCTGGTTTTGACTCTACTCTTGATCACTTGCTTGTCAAGAACAAGTTATTTAAGCTCTATGAACCTGAGATTCTTTTCATTAACAAAGTAGACATGCCAAAAAGTAAGATCTCAGTAAATGACAACTGTAGCTAGGTAGCTTTCCTTTATCATTACTGTCAATAATCAGATCCAGCCTAGCTCCTTGCCCATTGACCATGCATAGGTGTTGCCTTTCTAGGACTAAGCTTGTTGTTCTTAATTGCATTAAGTACCATTCCTTTCTGACCTACTCCATGACGCATCCTGATAGCTGAGTGGTGCTTTGGAAAATGCTCAGGACATGACACTATGGTTCTGTCATGTGCTATCTCATGCCCCTTCCTCATGGTATGTCTAACTTTAACAAAATATTAGATACATCCATCAAATTCCTAGAGGATTTTTTTTAACTTCAGGGCAGTGTCATAATTGCAAACAGAAGCTAGAGTTCAGGTCAATATAGTCTTTCCTGAGATCCACTGCCTATGTGCTTGCCTAGGTTCCAGATTTAAAAGGGGTTGGCAGACTTGATCAGACATCTGTGATTACAGCAGCCTGGATCTGGCTAATTACTCTGTTGGCTTTGTACTGTTTTGTTCACTTAGGACAAGAGAACACTTGATAGGCAGCCCACAGCCCGCCCATCCATAATGGCTGCAGCCCTGCAGGTGCTGAGTCCTGTGGGCAGAGCCCAAGCTGCAGCAGTCAGCTGTGAGTCTAAAAGGATTGGGGCTCTAAGTATATGTCACAAGAGACCAAAAAAAGCACAAAATACCTCTCTCTCTCTTTAGAGGACACGTAGCTGGAGACTAGAAGGATCAATTAAGCAGAGCAACCTTAGGAATTGCACAGTTAAGAAATCAAGAACCTTTGTCAGCAATGCGATTTTATTGAAAGGCCATGAGATAATTTATGTTTTAAAAGCCTGCTTTTGGAAACCATCAAATTTTTATGGTTTAGTCTTTGGTGCTCTGTGTGTGTGTTTGTTGCTTATGAAAGAATTTCTAATGTGAAGAGTTGCTCAAGCGAAATTCCCTTTCTAGGAAATCCTTAATAAGTCCTTTAATTAAGCATCATGAATAGTTCAGAGTACTCAAATTTCCCAGGAGCTTCTGTTGGCAGTAATTCTGCCAGAAATCTAGAATAATCCTAATTCTAATGTTAGGTTATTTCCATAATTGCTAGGTAGCGTGTGTTATTTCTAACTTGCATGTCAATTTTGAGGCAGGTGTTATTGCCACCATTTTTACTCAGAGAAGTAAAATCTATTCAACCTTATTCATAGCAAAGTAAACCTGATAAACATGGGCCTCAGTTTACCAGACCACACAACACGTCTTTTTTACCACCGGGCCCTACTCAGCTGTATGATGTTTAGACTCTGGATTTTGTGTTTGATCTTCCCTAAAAACTTTAGACTCAAATCAGGAGTGACAGAATCAGAAGTCTACAGGCTTCCTTTAGAGTCACTTATTAGAAATGTCAAGAATGAGTCTGTGGGTCTTGTAGATGGAGAGTAGATCCAGCCCAGCCAGCAGATGTTCTGCTCTCTCATCAGATGGTACCTTACCCTCATCCTTGGCAAGTACAAGAGTCTGAAATCTACCTCCAAGTGGTTTAAGTAGGGAGAGACTGGCAAGCTTATTGTTTTCTGCAAACAAACAAAAACAAACAAACAAAAAAATCACAAAGTAGCTCCCAGCTTGAAGCTGGCACCCTCCAGACCCCCAGTGGCTCTCCAACACACTTGTGCACACTGTCATTCTACAGACAGGTTCACTTGCTGGGGTGGAAAGATGGTTGTACCTCTAGGCTTCCCTCTTCCTTCCTCTCTCCTTAAGTATTCTTGTTGTGCTTATTTTAAATTCTTGGTCTTTGGACTGGGGATAAAACTCAGTGGTGGTGCATTTGCCTAGCATGTATGAGGCTCTGGGTTTCAGCCATCATTTAAAAATATCGCTACAGTTTTTTCTCGTTGTTCTAGAGTCTTTACTCCTTCAGAAAGTGTCTCCCGGGCTGGGGAGATGGCTGAGGAGGTAAAGCATTTGCCATACAAGTGTGAGGGCCAAACCTCCAATCCCTAGCACCCACGTAAAGCCCAGATGGATGTGACATTGTGCCTGAAATCCCAGCATGTCAGAGGCAGAGACAGGGATCTCCTAAGCAAGCTGGCTACATTAGCTGAGTCAGCAGGCTCTGGGTTTGACTGAGAGACCTCACCTCGATATATAAGGTGGAAAATAATCAATCAAACATCTGGATTGGATTTTATGCCTTCATACATACATGTACACATGGAAATGCATATTTTTACTCATATGCATGCCCATACATACACATGCCCCACACTGATCGGTTTGAGACCACTGCCCATCTTCTTGGAACAGCTTGAAGTCCTTAGTCACACATTTTGTTAGTATGTAGAACCCATACTCTTGCTTTACTTTGGTGAGATTTGGCCAAGGGAACCATCAGATGAGCTAGACTATCACTTTGCTAGGAACCAGAAGTCCCCATTTTTTCATCTATTCTAATTCCCACTGATAAGCACAGCAGAAAATTGTTTCTTCAAATGTTTATGTATCCTGTCCCAAGGAAGTACTCTGCTGGGTCCTACTGATCATGTACTTCTCAGAAACAGCTTAAGAGACTTCTGTTGTGTGGGTGGGAATGATCTAGGCAGCTCCAAATGATAACCACAATTCAACTGAGAACCTACTCTCATGTTACAAGCTACTACATTCACCAAATGTCCAGATAGGGAGCCTGAACCCACCATGTACTCTTAGAGATGTCAGATCATGTGAGACTGGGAGGCCAATTCCAGTGCACCATTCCACCTGGCATATGAAAAGAATAGGATTTAGATACTTGTGTCACATTTAGTGTTTGAATGCTACCCATCTCTCCTATGTTCAAAGAAAGAGAGAACATAAAGTTTTGGAATAATACCAAATACTTGCCATTTTAACACCTGTTTGTAGTGGGCCTATTCTTTAGGGACAGTAAAGTATACTTTACTAGGGAAACATAAAATGCCCCAAAGGCTATGCTTTATGAAACTATCAGTCATCAATTTGCCATGGCCTTTGGTATGATTTGGACTGGAGGTAGAAATGAGTGTGGCTTTTTTTTTTTTTTTTGCAGTTAGAATGGAACTTTAGATTGTATTCTGGTGAAAAGCTATTGCTAACTGTCTTTGGATTCTAGGAAGTGGGTAAACACAGTGGTTACCTCAGGCTTTAATGAATGTGAGAGTGAATTTGATAATGGTTCTTGTCTCTTGCATTTATAATGCTGAAATGCAATGTAGCCCACAAAATGTCTGCTCAAAACTATAGGAGCAAAGTAGCTATGTTTCCGAAGTAAGTAAATGTTGTTGGAGTTCTCTCCAGTCCAGCCCATGACTGCAGCCACTCAGACCCAAATAAACACTCAGACGCTTATATTATTTAAACTGTTTGGCCTAATGGCTCAGGCATCTTGCTATCTAGTTCTTATATCTTAAATTAACCCATTTCTATTAATCTGTAAGTTGTCACATGGCTTGTGGCTCACTGGTACTTTACACCTTGCTTCTCATGGCAGCAGCTGGAAGCGTCTCCTGACTCAGCCTTCCACATCCCAGAATTCTCTCTGCTTGTCCCACCTTTACTATACTTCCTGCCTGGTTACTGGCCAATCAGCATTTTATTTATCAATCAATCAGAGCAACAGTCTTTCCCTACCTAGCTGTTGCCAAAGGCAACAGGTAGCTGGTTCTCGTTATATTATGGGAATGTGCTGTGTGGACACAGGTCAGTGGTCATTGTGACATTTTGTCAGTCCCCTAATGGTTTATTCCATTCTAGAAGTCTGAAATATGTAATTTTAAATCCTTAATGAAATTGGATCTAATTTTATAAATAAAAAAAGTGCTGGGGATGCTGTGAATGTGTTGCTCTGATTGACTGATAAATAAAATGCTGATTGGCCAGTAGCCAGACAGGAAGTATAGTAAATGTGGGACAAGCAGAGAGGAGAATTCTGGGAAGTGGAAGGCTGAGTCAGGAGATGCTGTCAGACGCTGCCATGAGAAGTTAAGTGTAAAGACCCGTAAGCCACGAGCCACATGGCAACTTATAGATTAATAGAAATGGGTTAATTTAAGATATAAGAACTAGATAGTTAGAAGCCTGAGCCATTAGGCCAAACAGTTTTAATTGATATAAGCATCTATGTGTTTGTTTGGGTCTGAGTGGCTGCGGGCCCAGGTGGGACTGGAGATAACACCAGCTACAAGTAAATGAGACATTAGAAACAGTGTTTGGGGAGTTAAGAGCATGTAAACCAACAACATGAGTACCTTCCTGGTCCTAAGTATAGTTTACCCATATCTACATAGATGTATGAGTGAAATTCTTAGAAACACTATTGGAGCTGCTGACAGTGTTCAAATACATGATCCTGATGTGAAGGGAACAAACTCTTTCCTCCATATCTGAACTTCATAGTCAGAAGACACCCAGCCCCTTCTTGCTCATTGTCAAAGGGAATATTTACCAAAGAACCTTTATAAAGCTCACAGTATCACCATGACTTTTTTTTGCAGCGGTGAAAATAGCAGTTAAAGTGTTGTTCATGAGAAACTAGCTGAACCGATTCTGTTATTCCCAGGTGACCCACCTTTTTGACAATGGAGCTACTGTGTTCTTTGCTGTGTTCATGGCTGTCTGGGGTAAGTGAACAACAGCTACAAAGCTTAAGTTACCCTTATCTGCCCTGTGGCATGTTCCTTTCAGGCCTTGCTCTGGATGTCAACAGAAGAAGCTTGAGTAATTTCAGTTGGGTTTTCTGTTGACAACAAATGGGTCACTAATTTACTTATGCAGGGGAAATGTGTCTGATCTTTTCCTTTAAGATCTTGGACAGCTTCATCAATTTCCTTGGAATCATCCACCATCTCTGTCTCTTATAATCCTTCTGTGGCTGATAGCTATCAAAGATGTTGGCATCTGTAGGCTATCTGTGAATAATCTGGTTCCTGTAGGAGTTCTATCTTTCTTGATGGAACACGTGACAATATCTCACTACTTTGCTATCCTTAAATCCTCAATGCAAGGGCAGTGGTGACACATGCCTTTAATCCCAGCACTTGGGAGGCAGAGGCAGGTGGATCTTTGTGAGTTTGAGGCCAGGCTGGTCACAGTGAGATCCAGAAAAGGCGCAAAGCTACACAGAGAAACCCTGTCTCGAAAAACCAAAACCAACAACAACAAAAAAAAAAACCTCAATGCATTTGTATCCCTTGCAAATAGGGAGAGGAGGAGAAAAAAAGAACTAAGCCAATGATTGCACAGAGTTTTGGCTCCAGGACTGAGATCAAGATCAAAAATAATACATATCTTGCCTCCCTAGAATATATAGGTATCATGATCAGAAAATATAATAGGTAACTGGTGCTTAAGTTTTGCCATTGTTACAAATGAAATGACTTTGGAAAATCAACTTATTTCTTCAGTCTGTGGTATCTAACTTTTTCTGGTCCCAGCCACATATAAAATGGAAGTAGCTTCCAGGCATAATGGTGGATATTAGAAAGTGCTTACTCATAGCCAGGGACAAAGCTGCCATAAACATCCTCGTGCAGTATTCCCAAAGGCTAGCTCTTACTTCTACACTAGTCTACTAGTGGTGGTGAGGTATGTTTATGTACAATGAGTAGTCTCCAGGTGTCATTCAAGAAGAATTAAATACAAACCTCCCATACCTACTTCAATATTTCTCCAATTTCAGATACCCCCTGATAGATCTTTTGAGTGAGATAAGGTTTATCCTCCAACAACTTAACCTCTAAGTTTATACTGAAGTGAAATTTTGGTAGAATGCCCTTTGTCTGGAAGGTAGAACATGTCACCTCTTCCCCAATAATGCTATTGTAAAAAGAGACTGCATTTTTTGCAAGTTGTCCAGTCCTATGAATGACAGCTAAGTTTTATCGATGGTCCCTTTGCTCAGATAGACTGGGTGGTGGAGCATGGAGTTGAGAAGATCCTAAGATTACAAATGGGTAAGTTGGAGACAGCTCTGTGCTTTGGAATATATGAAGTATGAGTCTGGTAGAAGTATGAGTCTGTTCCTCTAAGACATTTTTGGCACAGAGGAACACTTTAGGGCAACTCTAGGCAAAGCAAACCTTAGATAATTCACCCTCTAAATTGCTTCATCTTGATTGATAACTTATTGCTCAAGTCCTATGTTGTTCTAAGAAATGTGCTCATTTGCAAGCAAGAATCCATCATCCCAGGTAGTCCTTTGCAGAAAGACATGTATCTTTTGCAGTGATCTAGAACAACCAAAAACAATCACAGCTATATTAGTAGTATGTGGTTATTGATATACACAGTCACAATCATTGTACATATCTCATTTAATCCCCACCAGGACCTTCAAGAAAGCTACTATGCTCGTGCAATAGCCGAGGAAACTGAAGTAGAAGCCAGCATAAAGCAAAGGCAACAGTTAACATGAGCAGTCTGTCTATATAGCTCCTTAGCTTTGTAATACGCATGGGTGTTATTTGTAAGCAATTGCTTCAGCTTTGGAGAGCCCAGCCTCCAGATTACAAAACATAATGTTCATCCTGAACCTCACTTTCACTGCTTTGGGATGGTGATGTTTTGTAGAGGTACATAAATTCTAAATGGAGCTCAGGCTCATCCTGTCAGGATCATGTCTTAGGATTGACACGTTACAGCATTTAAGAAAACAAACGCACTCTATTTTCAGGATAATTGCTAAGACACAAGCTGATGAGACAGAGTGATTTGCCAAGACCTCTGGGTGGATGTGCTGCTCACTGTGTTTGCTTTGTGTTCACCAGCTGAACAATCAAACTCCCTTTGGGGCCAGTCTGCAGTACTGTCCCCACCCCTGGCATGCACGTTAGTTTGCTCATGTTCCCACATGTACGTCAGGGGGGCTCCATGGAGATCTACAAGTTACAGCATTAATAGAGGACTCTGGACGAAAGGTACAATATGGCTCTTCTCTCTGTGCCCTTTTGTGTTCACAGGAGTTGAGGGACAGGATAATTGTGGACTAAATTAGCTTCTCTCCCTGGAGAGAAAGGAAGGATCATTAGGAAAGCAGATGCCGGCAGAGACCTGGCACTCAGGAAGTACATTATCTCTCTCTGATCTTCATGGGCAAATCCTCTTCTGAATCCTCTTTTTTTTTCCTTAATTTTTTTTTTTTTTACTTTTCAATGTTTTAAAAATTAACCCCAGCAAAAAAGCAATGAGGTGAACCATGGGGCACTATAAGTCCTCCAGTCAAAAATGACAAGGTAGTGGATACTTTGTACAAATTGAAAGGTTTTGTACAATTTTGTGAGAGATTAGAAAAGGAAATCTGCCTCTTTCTAAATTAATGTTATTGTAATTGGGCTTTTGTTTCTGGAGATTGTATAACTTCATCTTTTGTAATCTTATCCACATGTCCAACAAAAAAGCAATATTGTCACATAATTAATAAAAAAAAACATCAAACAAAAAATTAATTAGTTAAAATAGTATTTTATAGTCAAAAGAGAAAAAGCATATGATTAAAAAACATCCACTATGTGTGGGTGTGTGTACATATGACAGTTCATCACTTTCTCAGAAACCATCAGAATGAATCACTTTTTCCATCTTATAACTGGAAGGACTTAGAAGCCCAGAGAAGCTCCTTGGCTTATTCAAAATTACAAGGTAGCTAATAAAAAATGGAGTCTGGTGTTTTAGCTAGATACTGTCTGTCCCATTCTAGAGCCCTTTCCAAGTCTCTTACATGGGGCACATAAATTAAGATCTTGGTTAGTAGCAGACTATACACTCCTTGTCACTGGACACTGGGTGCTGTTGGCTGATATAATCCCTGGAGTGGTGTGAACTAACATCTACTCACTTGAGGTAGGGAACTAATGACAGACCAAAGTTTGGATACCACCATAGTCCAGTTTGGTGGATCAGTGAGTTTTACTAGGGTTACTTACATAAACGTGGCTGAGGAATTACTTAAAGGAGCAGAAATGACTCAAAGCTGCATCACCAGAGCCCACCCCAGCATGGGTGACAGCTCACAGAACCTAGAGCACTGTACAGAAGGTAGCTCAACATGTTGAAGAGTGTCTGAGCTTTTCCCAGTTGGAAGGATGAGGGGTAATGATATATATATATATATCATATATATATATATACATATATGATCTGTATGTACCAACTCCTTCCACATATTTCTTTACTCCCCTACTCAAATTCATGACCTCCTTCTCTTTACTGTATATATATATATATATATATATATATATATATATATATATATATATATAATTATTGCATATATACATACATATAAATACAACCTGCTAACTATTCAGTGTTGCATATATATTTCTTTTTCAGGGCTGACCACTTGATACTGGATAACCAATTAAGGAGCCCACCCCCAGGGAAGACTGTTTTTTTCTCTTTCAGCAAGTTGCTAATTGCCTGTAGCTCTTGGTCAAGGGATGGGGCCCCATGAGGTTTCTCCTTCCATACAAATACGCTAACTTCCACGTTAGTGTGTCTATGGGTGTTATCATTGCTCAGGTCTTGTTTAGGTGGACTTATTGTTGAGGTTTCCTGTTTGTAGCTTCCCTGTTATTTCTAGGAGACATGGTCTCATGGCAGACTCCCTGGTGCTTTGACTTACAGTCTTTCTGCCCCTTCTTTTATGATGCTCCCGGAGCCCTAAGTGTGGGGACTGCACTTTCAGGTTTATCAGTGGAGAATGGGTACCCACAGTCAGTTGTTCAGTGCATTTGTTGGCCATCTGCAATATCTCCCACTGCTGCAGCAAGGGGCTTCTTGGATTGGGGTGAGATCTGCATTTACACTGGAAGAGTTGAAGCTAGGGACCACAGATAAGAGACAAACCAATGCTTGTTTTTCTAAGTCTGGGTTACCTCACATATGTATGATATGTTCTAATTCCATCCCTTTACTGAAAATTTTAATTATTTAATTCTTCTCTACAGCTGAAGATTATTCCGTTATGTATATGTACCATATTTTCATTACCCATTCATCTGTTCAGTGGCATTTAGGTTATTTCCATTTCCTAGCTATTGTGAATAGAGCAGGTTGTGAACATAGCTGAGAGAGTATCTATGTGGTAGGTGTTGAGTCCTTTGGACATATGCCTACAAGTGGTATAGATGGGTTATTATGTGGTAGATTTATTTTTAGCTGTGTAAGAATTCTCCACGCTAATTGACAGAATTGCTGTACCAATTTGCATTCCCACCAAAAGTGAATGAGTGTTACACAAACACACATACACACACACACACACACACACACACACACACACACACACACACACACTTGCCAGCCTTCATTGCTTGTGATTTGGTTGATCTTAGCCATTCTGAATAGGATAGGATGAAGTCTCAAAGTTGTTTTCACTTGCACTTTGCAACTTGTTAAGAATGATGAGGGCCAGGTGGTGGTGGCACACGCCTTTAATCCCAGCACTCAGGAGGCAGAGGCAGGCGGATCTCTGTGAGTTCGAGGTAGCCTGGACTACCAAGTGAGTTCCAGGAAAAGGCGCAAAGCTACACAGAGAAACCCTGTCTCGGAAGAAAAAAAAAGAATGATGAGGACTTTTGAGATGTTTCTTAGCCATTTTAATTTCTTCTTTTGATACCTCTCTGTCCGTTAAGACCAGTTTGTTTTATATATATATATATATACTCGTGGGTGTGGTATCATGGTTAGCCTAGCAGAGTCTTTAAGAAAACTGACTTTCTTTACCATCAACCATCAATAGCTCCTCAGTTAGGGGTAGGGCTGTAAAGACACCTCTCCCTCCACACTAGAACATTGACCAGCTTGCTCTTGTGCAGGTCATGTATAGGCAACCATAGCTGTCATATGTTCATGCGTCCAGTGGTCCTATCATGTCCAGAAGACACTACTTTCTCTCAAGTCTTCCCCAGGTGGTCTTCTAGCTAGTACCCTGCCTCACTTTGATGGCCTTCTCCCTGACACATGAAGACCATTATTTTGGTCCTGGTGACTCCAGGCAATGAGCTGATGTAGCAACCCTGAGTGAGCTACAATTACCTCTCAGTTATTGCAGTTCTTCACTGTCTTTTAGCCATGTGGGTAATAGTTATTTTATTATAGTTTAGTAGTTAATCCCTCAAGCATGAAAGTGAAAGTCCCCAGACCACTGAAGTTTGCTCCCTTTTTACAAAAAGGAAGCACACCCTTAATAGACCCCATGAAACTGTAGTCCCTGGGGAAAAAACTCCAATGCCTGTGAATTCCCTTAGCTACCAGCTCAGAAATGGTGTCAGAATTCCCAAAGCTAATGTGACTTGGAGAAATGGTATTCTCTTCCATACTTTTCCAACATTGGTGAATAATACAGAATGTGAAAATACATTTGGGACAGAGAATATTTTTTTCTTTTTTTTATTATTATTATATTTGTGTTTTAATTTTACACATCAGCCATGGGTTTCCCTGTCCTCCCCCTCCCGCCCTCACCCCCATCCCCACCCCCACCTTCCCCCCATCCCCTCCCCTCCATTCCCATCTCCTCCAGGGCCAAGACTCCCCTGGGGATTCATTTAAACCTGGTGGATTCAGTACAGGCAGGTCCTGTCCCCTCCTTCCAGGCTGAGCAAAGTGTCTCTGTGTAAGCTCAAGGTTCCAAACAGCCAGCTCATGCACTAAGGACAGGTCCGGATCCCACAGCCTGGATGCCTCCCAAACAGTTCAAGCTATTCAATTGTCTCACTTATCCAGAGGGCCTGATCCAGCTGGGGGCTCCACAGCCATTATTTAACAAGATCATAGAAGAAAACTTTCCCAACTTAAAGAATGAAATGCCTATGAAGTTACAAGAAGCCTATAGAACACCAAACAGACTAGACCCCCCAAAAAAGTCCCCTCGCCACATGATAATTAAACAACTAAACGTACAGAATAAAGAAAGAATATTAAGGGCAGCAAAGGAAAAAGGCCAAGTGACTTATAAAGGCAAACCCATCAGAATAACACCCGATTTCTCAATGGAGACTTTGAAAGCCAGAAGGACCTGGACAGATATAATGCAGACACTAAGAGACCATGGATGCCAGCCTAGACTAATATACCCAGCAAAACTTTCAATCATCATAAATGGAGTGAACAAGACCTTCCAAGAGAATATTTTAAAATGACTTTCAAGAATCCCTGTGTTGGCTAGGCAGCAGTGGCGCATGCCTTTAACCCCAGCACTTGAGGAGCAGATCCAGGCGGATCTCTGTGAGTTTGAGGCCAGCCTGGTCTACAGAGTAAGATCCAGGACAGGCACCAAAACTACACATAGAAACCCTCAAAAAAACAAAAAATCCCTTTGTCATGATGCTTGTGAAACCAAATGTATTATCATGTCTCATTTAAGTGTGAAAATCACTACATCTAACCAATTATTTGGGACTTTTGAATTAATGGAGTCAATGATTGTTAAGTGAATGGAGGGAGGGGCCTGCTTCTTGAGAACCATTTCTTTCAGCTTGATTAACCAGCAGTGTTTGATTGTATTACATAGAACACCCCTAGACACTGGGTTTCCATCAGGATGTTTTTAGAGTGTTTTATGGTAGATCAGACTTTAACAAATTGGCTTCTCAGGCTTTTACTCCCTGTGAGTTGTGAATCCCTTGTCCTGCATATAAATTCATGTGCTCATTTCAAAGGTTCTGGCACCAACAGTTAGCTTTGATCTTATTAAAATATGTCTTCATTCCTAGCTTCCTGGACTCTGGAATTAACTCATTTTGACATATCACGGTATCTCATAAACTTTACAGCTTCTCATTTAAATGATTATACTAGCTTCTGTTGGGTCTTGTAAATTAGTAAATGTATTACAAAAATACGTTGCTTGGGTTCTCTAATAACAATATTTAATGCTGTTATTTTGATGCTGATATGGTTTATGTGAAGATTTTTATTTTTTATTTTTCTCTTGAAAATTGTGGGACTTTTTCTGCAACCCAGCCAATGAGACCTGAGAAATGTCTGCCGTTTTACCTGGTGTACTGACCTCAATTTTTTCCAATCCCCAACTCCCTATTAAATGATTTTTTTTCCCTTTTGCAGTCTTGTGCTCTGTGGCCTTCTTAGCTTTGAGTTTATAATTCTTAGCTCAGTGCTTTTTGTATGTGTGGATTTTACAAGTGAGGCTGTTAGGAATTGCCCTCATTTCTCTGTTTCTTATATCTTGGGAGAAGCATACTGGTCTAGTTCTCCACCTCTTATCCAAACAAACATTCTCAGAAAGTTATAAAGGACTGACAAAAATTAAATCTATTAGTGTTACTAATTTCATTTTTAAAAAGAAATTAGTATTGGTGGGGAAAGTGGTTGTATGTGTGAAGTAATTCATTCTACATTTTCTTGAAAGTGAGAATCTTGTTTACTTATAATATTAATACATTTATTAAATCAATAATAAATTATAATCAATAATAATTACTATCAACTATTGTATATTTATCAATCTTATTATTATTATTATTATTATTATTATTATTATTATTATTATGTCCTGGAGAGCAGGAACCGTATGTTTACAAAACAAGACCTCCACCAACCTAGCTGTGTCTCCAGCAAGAATCTTATTCCTGAAGATGCTTTGAGTCATCAGATTGGCTTGGGAGCAGCCAATCATCATCAGATGCTTTGAGAGAGGTCCCCCCATTCAGAAATAAAAACTACCCATTCCTTTTCATGCATACTGCCGATTTTACCTAGTCTTTATTCTTGTTTTTATTTATATAAGTGCAACTCAAGCTTTTGACAAGTTAGCAGGGGAGTTAAACCATAAGATCTGTATGTCTCTTAATTTTTCAATTGTAAGGGAAATACCTTTACAGTTATTTTCTTTTTAATTATTATTATTTAAACTGTTTGACCTAATGGCTCAGGCTTCTTGCTATCTAGTTCTTATAACTTAAATTAATCCATTTCTACTAATCTATACCTTGTCCTGTGGCTCGTGACTTACTGGTACTTTACATCCTGCACCTCATGGTGGCGGCTGGTAGCGTCTCCCCACCTCAGCCTTCCACCTCCCAGCATTCTCCTCCTCCTTGTCCCGCCTACACTAGCCTTCCTGCCTGGCTACTGGCCAATCAGTGTTTTATTTATCAATCAATTATAGCAGCCTATATTTACAGCATACAGGACATCCCACAGCAACATACCCCCGTATTCTTCCAGAGTCAGGACTGGTTTTGGCTGATGAATGCTTACTTGTGTCTAAGGAGGGCCTACCCATTTCTTCTGGGGCCATTCATTTTCTAGTGCCCCAATTCCTTGCAATAAGCACATTGGTCCTTCTGCAGGGCCTTTTTCTTTTTCTTATAGGTGGCTTGTCCAGGGCTGAAAGTGCCAGGAGCATAGAGTGCTGCCATAGTGGCTTGATTTATTTATTAGCAAATCTTCCTTGCTGTCTCTATTGTAAAACATTTTCTAGGCCATTTCTTTTTTTTGGTGGGGGGTGGGAGGAGGAAGGAGGGGGATCTGTGGATAGTATGTGGAGTGAGTAGAAAATGTCTTAATAAAGAAAAATGAAAAAATAAAAAATAATTTTTTTTTTAAATAATACAGTTATTTTCTAACAGGCAGCATACTTCTTCTCTTGCCATTCCAGAACAGGCATTTAAAAGATAAAGAGTCAAATTTCAAAAACAATTATATTACCAGTAGACAAAAAAAAAAAAAAATGTAGCATTGTCTCCCCTGTAGCTTTTGGAATAAGTTTGGGTTTTTCTGGGCCCTCTGGAAGATTTCAGATCTGTATGAAAGATACAAGTAAATGCCAGGTTCCCCCACTGAACCTATTACCTGGAATAGCCAGCCCTTCATAGTTACAACTATTTCAGCACAGTACTCCCGCCCCTCTTTCTCTTAGAATCTTGTCACTTCAATAGAAGTTTAAATTAAACTGTAATCTAGTAGTTAAAAGACAGGTGACAAATCAGGACAAAATTCCAGCTCTGTTGTTTCCTAGCTGTGTGATAGTTAGGGAATACAGCATGGGGATTAAGAAATAATCAAAGGGGAGAGTGTTTCTGCTGAGCAATTCTAAATGCCTACATGAGTTGGGGTAGTCACTCAGTGACTTCTTTCTTCCTGTTTGCAGAATTCAGCCATTGGCTGTATTTTCCAGAAAGAAGCCAAATCAGCTTTCATCCACAAACCCCTGGCCTTCCGTGGAATCTCAGCAGGCAGTCCTTATTTCATTCAGATGAATGGCTAGGTTTCTTCTGTCATATGCCTTCATCTTCTCTCTCCATCCAGGAAAAACTAAACAAAACAAAACAGGAAGCCTGAGGAAGCATTATCTACTTCCTTCTAAATCTTCAATCCCAAATGAAGCCTGTTATTTAGGATCATGTGGATTATGGCCATGTCTAGTTTCAATAAATTAATGTAATAAATGGCTGTAGTAAAAATTGTAACAACCTGCTGCAAATTTATTTGACAATGATTGTTCTACTTCAGAAAATAATTAAGTATAGTGTGTATCTTCACCATTAAGTGCCCCATATGAGCTCACAATATCAGTCTTCTCATCTGTATGTGAGTCTAAGCTAAAAAGTGTTCTGGCCTAATAGTGCCTTAGCTGTTATTTGTTTGGTTTTGTTTGTTTTCTTTCTATTTTAGTTTCCTCTGGTCAACCATGATTCAGTGATAGTAGATAGAAAATTCCAGAAATAAGTTACGTTTTAAATTGTACACTGTTCTGAACTAGATGATGAAATTTTACACAGCCCACCTCCATCTTTCCATGGGGTGTTTCAGCTCCATCCAGAGTATCCACATTGTATGTGCTACCCATCTTCTAGTTACTCCAAGAAGCCGCCTCAGTTATCAGATTGTCACAGTATGACAAGGCTTGTGTGGAAGTTGTTTTTCTTATGAATGGTCTTAATAATGGACCTGAAGAATACCAATGCTGTTCCTGTGTATACGCCAGAGAGATGTCATAAAATGCTTCCTGAGGTAAAAATACGGGAATTCTCTACTTAATGAGAAAGAAAAAGTGAGTGTTGGGTTGCTAATATCGGCAATAAGAACAAATAGTAAAAGGCATAGAATACACACACTTTGGTACCATATACAATTTCAGGCATCTGTAGAGGTGTTGGAATGTATACCACACAGAAAGAAGAGGTTACTGTATTTGAGTACTAATTTACATAATCCCTACCCCCATTCCTACCTGTGCTAAGAAGGAAGACGTCTTATATTTTCCTAACGTGTCAACTTAATGTCATAAAAGGATTGCTGTTTGGGATTGAGGTTAATGCCTCAGGTGAACCTCACTGTGGTTAGGTAATAGTACAAAGCAGGGATGAGGGTAGAAAGGAGGAGAAAATGAAAAACCCTCTTTTATAAGTAAAATTAACAGAGTTTTAGGCAAATAGCTTGAGACTGTTCTAAGATCTATAAGGGAAATAAAATATAGGTCTTCAAAGTAGTATCCGAACAACCACATGAAATTTAACCTCTCTTCCCCATAGTAAAGTGTCTATATTCATTAAGATGTGACTAGACCATTCTAATACAAAGACCTAACATCTTTCTGTAGCATCAATTAAAGTAATTTCTCTCTTACATAAGTACCCACTCCAGTCTCTTGGACCACCATACCGTTTAAAGTATTGTTGAGTAAACATGTTCCCAGCAACAATCCTTTTGCTGTGCACCAGGAATGTATCTCAGAGAATAGTTGGTGATCTTTCCTGTGAAGCCCATTCAGTCAAACAGTGTAAGTAGAAGTCATAAAAATTTACCAGACAAAAGAGAAGCATACTTAATTTCAAACTTTGATATTATTATTTTGGTGATGTTGATGGAAAAAACATCCAAGAGTTGTGACTACATGTTCTTCTATCACACTTTAATATCCTTATAACAAAGGGATTTTATTGTATTTCAATTTTTGAGATAGGGTTTCTCTATATAGTCCTGACTGTCCTGGAACTCACTATGTAGACCCGGATGGCCTGGAACTCACAGAGTTCCTGACTCTGCCTCCTGTGTACTGGGATCAATAGCATGCACCACCATGCACCACCATGCACCACCATGCCTGGCTAGGATATTTATATTAAGTACAAATATGTTTACATATATCTAAATGTGGTTAAAATACTTTGTATACTTTTCTCTGAAGAGAATTTGGGAACAAGAAATCACTGCCTATCAACTGTATGCTGAGTTTGGGGGTTGTCTTTCTATTCCTGGATGCCTTTTATATTTAAAAATATATATATTGTATCAGTAGCCAAGATATTGTCAGGAAAGTTTCCTGTATTATTTATTCCAAGATCTTCGTCTATGTTAAATCTACCCCAGCTTGCAAGCCTTTTACTTTAATTCCAGGCAAAATCTCTAACTTTGTTATATTTGACTCAAGTTCAGTATTTCTCAAAATTTCTCCTAATTAAATGGTGTTGACTTAGAAATTTTGGTTTAAAAAACAAAACAAACAAAAAAGGATCCAAACAACCACATTGTCAGCGGTGCCTTCCTTATTCACTGAAACAATATTGCTTTTTGCTTGAAACAACCTTTGTTCTCTGTTCCAGCCACCGTTTTCCTGGAATTTTGGAAAAGACGCCGAGCAGTGATTGCTTATGACTGGGATCTGATAGACTGGGAGGAGGAGGAGGTTTGTACCACTTACCTCAGAATATCTTAGAGCACAACCCCAAAAAATGCACCCCTTGAGTTGCTGCCCTCCACTAAATGATGGAAGTCAGGTTATCCAGAAAGCAATTTGAATACCTGTATTTGAAAGAAGTTTTTCAAGTTATATAAAGAAGGTCTGGGTGACATACCTATGATCCTAGCATCTGGGAGGTTGAGGCAGGAGGATCTCAAGTCAAGGCCAGCCTGGGTTACATAATGGAACTTTACCATGAGGCAGGAGATGAGGGAGGCTGGCATCATTTGGCAATACCACCATCAAACCCATGTGCTTGAGCTCTGTTCTGACACATGAGTGAGTTAAAATCCATAGGTCAAGAGACATTTCTCTAATAGGCATAGAAACATGGGGTTCAGGAGGACAGTCCTTACATATCACCCATTTTCTTACTTTGGTAGAAGGCAGTTGTTAGTTTATTATCACTGGGCATATGAAACACACCTTAGAGAACTACTTGAGGAAACATTTCTGTGAGCCCAGGACCCACACCAGCCCCTAGATGTGCGCAAGTTCACAATTACATCAAGGGCTAAAGGCTGAGAAGAAGCTGCTCCAGGCAGCCTTCTTGGTGGTGTGGGCAAATGTAGGGTCAACTGCAGCTCAAGCTGCCAATGAGGGCAAGCTCGGCCCTTTGGGCTCTACTTCGTCTGCTCTCTTCCCAATCACTTTGTTTCCCATTTCCTCTTCTAGCTCAGTATATTGTGTTCTTTCCCAATCTGTACCCAATTCTGGTTCTCTTTTCTTGACCAATTGGTTCTTGCTAGACTCGATTACCACATCCTTCCATTGGACCCTACTTTATCTGGGCCTCACCCATTTTTGCCTAACCCTTATGTTCTCTGAGCTCCCCTTAGTCCCAAATCATCAGAGCCTTGATATGCCTGTGAGCCATGTAATAAAACTATAATATTATATAGCTACTATGGGTGTTTTCTTTCCTAGAGGAACATATGTGTGTTTCTTTATATTAACAGAAGGCTTTTAGAAACACAGATTATGGAAATGTTAGCCCTGTTATTAGATTGACAAGAGAGATAATTTTGACAGGCTTTCTTCATATTCTGTGAATGTGCTGGGGTTTTGTTTTTTGTTTTGTTTTTGTTTTTGTTTGTTTTTTTTTTTTTGCTCAGTTCCTTTTTTTGTCGTATCTATTTAAGATATGCAACAAGGAATTTTGATGAATGACACTGGGATTTTTCAGTAATTCTTTAATAATAATTCTGAAAGACAGTCACTCCTATGTTTCATAAACATCCTTCAGAAAAATGGTTTTCTGTGTTTGGAAGCAATGCTTGGGTCAACAAGGAGACCGTGAGCAGCAGCTCTTACATCTGTATACTAAGAAACTAAGAGTTTCTGGAGAAAACAGAAGAGTCCTTATCTCTGTATCCTCAAACTTCACTGCCTGAAATAAAATGAAAGAAGGCTGAGCACATTGTAAACATGTCTTCCTACAGAGCATGGCCATTCTCAAAGCAGGCCTGTTCTCCATTCTCCGTAATTCTCTTCTGTTTCCCTTGTCTCTGTTTTCCTCTGATCGCTCTGTCTGTGTGGACTTAGTCTCCAGCCCATCTGGTTTGCTCATTTTCCTTCTTTCCCCAATTCACTCAAGTAGAGCATGTACTTAATTAACCAGAAGTGCTCTAGTACGATCTCTTGCTGATTCTCTTTTCCTAATCCCATAATTGCTTTTTAGTTGGAAACTGGTCACACTGGGATAGGGCTCAGCTCAATGAAACAAAAATCTCAGCTTGACTTGGGATTGAAGGAACCTTGATACAGCCCCATTTGGAATGTGTTTGGGCAATTAAGATTACATTTAGTATCTATGGTTAAGGGTGAATTGCCTCCCATAAGAGCTTATTAAATGTAGATCCACTATGGATTTTAGTGTCCCAAACCTAGGCACACAAAAATAAAAATATTTTAGGCTTAAAAAAGAAAGCTAAGAATGATACTGTCAGTATAAATCACAAAATAGATTGTGAACATTTGCCTACTCAGAAGACTTCATTCCACTGCCCATGTCATTGCCTGGTAATAAAAGTGACAATTTCCAAAACTCTAGGCATAGGAAAAGCAGTTGGTTTTAAATATCACTCCCTCTTCAGGGAGAGTTTATCAAGAAAAATGAATTACATTGGTTTTGATGATAATGAATCTTGATCACCATATTAATAGAGTTCTTCAAGGGATCAATTTCCAAATGTTTAAGGCTGTGTTTGCAAGCCTACTTCATCGACTGGCTGATTGGTGTGGCAGCTATGAATTCCATTTTATGGTGGGATAAAAAGAGTATTTCCTATTGTGAGTACCTTTTCAGCACATATGAATACATCTGCTTGTCTTTCAGGAAGAGATACGCCCCCAGTTTGAAGCAAAGTATTCCAAGAAAGAGCGGATGAATCCCATTTCGGGCAAGCCAGAACCTTATCAAGCATTTACTGACAAATGCAGCAGACTTATCGTTTCTGCATCAGGAATATTCTTCATGGTTTGAAACTTTTTTAAGAAATTTCTTTAGTTTAATAAGATACAAACCTCTAATACAGCAACAGTAATCATGCCAGGTGCTTGCACGATTATATAGAGCACTTTTACACAGTTGCAGTTTAACCCCACTGCTGCATTTGGTGTCGTGGATGGATCATGGATGACATTGCTATGACCAGGTGACAGATGAGGCAGGTTAAGGGATTGCCCAGGGTCTGCTCATAAGGAAGTGTCCCATTCCAATTTCCTGTTCCTCCCTCTTGCCGTGTCCCACTGTACTCTATTGAAAGGACAGTAAATAGGGCAAAACTTCCATGAACCAAGACAATATACTCCTTCAGCCAGAGAAGAAGTACAGAATTGAAAGGAGAGGCAGATTGCAAAGAAGGGCTCAAACCCATCCCCTTCTTTGGGTAACACTTCTAAGCAATAATGTCATGCTTGGCCTTCCACGCACACATTTGTATTTATTGGCTTATTTCTCATATAAGATCTAGATACATAGATTATGTTTTCCTGTTCTACAGACACAGACCCTAAAGCAGAGCTTGTGGCTAATAGCAGAGCTATAACTCAGCCCTGTCCTCTGATTCTCAATCCAGTGGCCTGTCTGCCCTTGTATCCACACCATGTATGACCTTCAATATAGACTTTGGCTGCCTCCCTGTCACCAGCACAAGCATTCAGATATTTGTTTAACTATTGTTATGTTCCTTCCTGTCATCCTGGTCAGTCCTAGCCAAGGTTTAGACTCCAGTTTTTTGTGTATTTCTCACCAGAAATGAGCAGAAAATAAAGTTTATACAGAAATACTGTAAGGAAAGGAAACTATAAATCAGTGGATATTATTGCAGGGACTGGATTTAAAACCCAGCTTTAGATAATGAAGTAGGCCATGGTCTTTATTAGGAATCAATGAATGAAAGTTCCAAAACTGTTTGGAGTCTCAGATTCTACTAGCTTATAAAAAGATAGAAGATAGACCATAAACTATTCCCAAGTATCATGAATCTTCAACAAAAGATGCTTCAGTCTAGGTTTGTATCCAATTGTAAGATACTGTGTGTCTGCCACATCATTAGTTTATTCAACAACACATACCAGGAGTATAAAGATACTGTCTGGGCCTTACTTTCTAGTTGGAGAAAGTGACAGTAATCCAACCAATTGTTAGAAATCATCAGTAGTATCCTGGAAGAGGATACACCCATTAGTGTATGTGCCATACTCTAGCAACAAGAACAATGCTCTGGTACCAGGGCAAAGATTCAGTTCTCAGTGTTTCTCAAGCTAAGATATGAAGGGGAGGGGGTTCCTAGGCTGTGTACAGGTGTATGCACTCTGGGCAAGAGATGAGTGGATGGGTGTTATAGACAAAGGAAATAGTCTTGAATAGTGAAAATGCTTAACTCCTTTGAAGCAATGAGAAAATGTCTGTGGGTTGCCACAATGGCTCAGCAGATGAAGGTGCTTGCCATCAATCTCGACTACCTGAGTTTCATCCCTGGAACCCACATGGTGGAAGGAGAAAAATGACCTCATAAGTTGTTATCTGACTTTCATACACGCACCATGACATGCATGCCTCCCCTTCCATACACACATGCACACACTCATCAAAGAAAAAAATAAAGAAAGAAATAAAGAAAGAATATTTTTTTCACAAAGAAGAAAATGCTGGGGGTCCCAGAGAGTAGAGAGAATGGTGCCCTGTGGGTGGAGGAGTCTTGCAGAACACAAGAAGGATTTTACTTACATCCTCCAATGATGGGAATAGGAAACAAACTATTGTACTCAGAAGCCTAAGTATGCATTGGTCTAGTCACTCAGTTGTTCTTCTTTAAAAAGTGTTACCCCCTACCTTGGGCAGGTCTTTACCTTTCAAGCAGTGTGGTTTTCTACTCTGTCAGAAAATCCAGAGAAAGTGTTCACCAGGATGAAAAGTGTCCCTATTCATGGGGACAGTCTGGAAGCAAAATCACCATCCCTTGGTTTTCGTTTTTCATCAGAACACAAATCTGCTTCCTAACACCTGACATTCGGGTCTCACTAGGTTTACTCCATCTTCCTTCTAGATCTGCGTGGTGATCGCTGCCGTGTTCGGGATTGTCATTTACCGGGTGGTGACCGTCAGCACTTTCGCTGCCTTTAAGTGGGCATTAATCAGGAATAACTCTCAGGTTGCAACCACAGGGACTGCAGTATGCATCAACTTTTGTATCATTATGCTGCTGAATGTGGTAAGTGAGCAGCAAGGTAACAAGCGGAACGCTGCTGTAATGGTTTTGGCATGACTTTAATCCCAGCACTCAGGAGGCAGAGGCAGGCAGATCTCTGTGAGTTTGAGGCCAGCCTGGTCTACAGAGTGAGTTCCAGGACAGCCAGGAGGACAGTGTTGGCCTCCACCCTTCTTCATTCAGAACATGATAGTGCAGCGCATCCTTTGAGATACTCATGTAAGTGAAATGTCAGAATGGCACATGCTGCTCAAGCTGCTGGCAGACTTTTTGCAATCACCTATTTCAGGCCAGAGCTCTCCTCGGAGCATCAGACCTGCATGTGAAATGGCCGACCAGGCAGTCTCCAACACTTTCATTTTAAAATGTTTTATTTGATTTGTTTATGTGTGTACGTGCCCTCACATTCGTGAATGCACATGTGTGCACATGCAGGATGTTATGCATGTGGAAACCAGTAGGCCACATTGGGGAGTTGGTTATTTCTTTCTATCATGTGGGTACCAGGGATGTGTCAGGTAATTAGGCTTGGATATAAGTGCCTTTATGTGCTGAACCAGCTTGTAGAACCCCGCTTCCTTCATTCTTCTTTCAAATACAGCCCCATCTCTTCCAGTAAATACCAGCTCCTCCCACAACCTCCCTCTTACAGCTGTTCAAATCTAAAATAAAGCTAGCATATCCTTCACACATGCATTTCTCTCTCCATCAA
Organism: Onychomys torridus; assembly: GCF_903995425.1. Lineage (NCBI taxonomy): Eukaryota > Metazoa > Chordata > Mammalia > Rodentia > Cricetidae > Onychomys > Onychomys torridus. The sequence goes on along the minus strand of NC_050462.1, from coordinate 9,431,235 downwards.
AATGTACCTGCACCAGATGTGGTGTCACACATCTGTAATTTCATCATGAGCAAGGCTAGGCAGGAGGATCAAAGTTCAAAGGTAGAATCAGACCCCTTTTCCCATATCCCTGGGCCGAGTCTCCAGCATCTCTTCACTAGGTTGTATCAATGGCTTTCTAACTAGACTCCTGGCGTCTACACTGGCTCACATCAACGTTGGCTCAACATAGAAACCACATGGCTCATGTTGCATGTAGGTCAGGCATGTGACTCCTCCAAAGGATTACAGGTCCATGGCTTTCTTCTCACTCAGTGTGAAAATTCAAGTGTTTGTGTCTCCTTGCTGTTACCTCTCCTGGAACGTTCTGTCCCTCCCTTCCCCAGGGTCTGTCTAGTGTACCCTTCCTCTGCTCTTCATTCAAATGTTACTTCTTTAATAAAGGCTTCCAATCAGAACTTGCCCCTGCCATCAGATGACTTCCTACCTCCACGCCTGCTTCTTTTCCTCTGTACCATCTGTCACCCTCTATTATACTCCTGGTCTCATTTAATACCTTCTCCTCTAGGTGTAGGTCCAAAAGAGGAGAGCCCTTTCTCTCTGTTTTATTTTTACTGTTCTTATCCCCTAGGATCTGGAGAAGCACATGGCACATAGCAGGCATTTGGTAAATTATTGTCATTTGTACAACAACAACAAAAATAACACCTGGCAAGGTTAGGCTTTGAGGTCAAATGTACATCAAAATACTGACCTTAGAGGTTTATAGTAGGAAATAAATGAGATAATATACGTACGCGCTGAACACTGTGTCAGGCATGAATTAGATGTCCAACTCATTATTGTTCTGCCCATGCTCATTTGAATTGTGTCTTTATTATATGACTCATCATGCTGAAATGCCAACATCTTTGCAAAAGACTAGGACTTTTAGAAGACCATAATCCTGCTGTCCCACAGGTATACATTGTAGGTTGTCATGAACAAAAACAGACTCAGCAGGTTGGATCTATATGTATTTGTGCATACACATAAATGCATCAACTTGAGAATGGAGGTGCGTGGGAGGAGTTCAAGATAGGGTATCAGGGAGGGCCTGGATGGAGGGAAAGGAAGGGAGGAAGTGGTTTAATTCTGTTTCAATTAAAAGCATATTTTAAAAAGTGAAAAAAATCACACCTAGTAAAGGAAGAGCTCTGAAAAACATCTGAGTACCATAACCAATAATCCCATGTAATTCCCAAAAGAATTTGACCCACCCAATAATAAACAACCTTAGCTAGGGTTACTAAGTGAACTAGTAATCACTGAGCTAACGAAATGTAAATTGCTCATTGCTAGGAATTTTTAAATCATAGGGACTTCCAATTTTAGAAAATGATATTTCATAATCAGAAATGGTTGGGAAAAAAAACATTGCTAATTGTTTGGTGTGATGATTTCATGGATGCTTCATCCTATGGAGACTGAAAATAGATGTTTGGCATTCCTTGATGCCCCATACCCTCTAGCTCAGCTAGTCTCCATGTTGATTGTGGAAAATATGTTGTGTGGGAAGGTGATTCATAGTAACTTAACCAAAAAGTGGAGCTTTGGAAGTTTCTGGGTCTTCATGGGGTGTAATGAACGAATGCTTGCTGTAGTCTTAACCAATGTCTTTTCATTTCAGTGTTTATCAAAATTTTAATTTAGTCGGAGATGTAGCTCAGTAGGCAGAGTGCTAGCCTAGCGTCCACAAAGCCCTGGACTCAGTCCCTGGAAGTTTACACACTGGGTGTGATTTCACACATCTGGAATCCCAGTACTTGGGAGCCAGGGACAGGATCGGGAGTTTAAGACCAGGCTCAACTACACAGTGAGTTTGAGGTCAGCTACATAGTGCCTTGTCTCAAAAAAAAATAATCATTTCAATCTAGGGGTGTAACACAGTAGTGGAGTGGATATTTAACTTATATAAGGCCCTGGAGTCCATCCCCAGCACTAATTTTAATAAATAATAATAATCTAATTTATATGCCTCCTTAAGAAAGGAAGGACTGTGTGCATTGGTTCTATATGCACATTGTGTTTGCCCCCGTGTATGGGGCAGGGCCATTGTCAGAGAAATATTTCATGCAGCTAGAAAACAGGATGTAGTCATCTCTACTTCAAAAAGAAAAGATGAAGTAAACTGAAATGGGAAAGGTGTATGGAGTAGGCAAAATATCCACTTGCTGACATTACAAAACACCTACTGTGAGGTGAGAAGTAAGCCATGAATCTATTGATATGTTTTCTAACAAAGTTTCATCTTACCGAAACCCACACACTTAAACTAAAGTGTGTCAGTCAGAGGCATCACTTCTGGATATATTTTTCATTTTAGGAGCGATGGGAACACTTTTGGTATTCTGATTTTCCAGACTAAAATAGCGTAAGATTCTTAAGTAAAAAACACCAGTGAGAATGGCGGTGACAGGCCACAGCAAGGGAGAGAGAGAAAAGAGAAAGGGCACATGAGACCTCGGGAAGCAGCCACCTCCAGGACTCTTGTTCAGTGGCCGATTGCCCTCCCCCCCACCCAGCTCTCTCTCCCTCCCAGCATCACATTTACACACTTGTCATTTGCCCCGAAGCTTTGTGAGTTCCGTTATGAGAGTAGCCAAGTGTGTAATGTAGTTTGGAAGAGTTTTCATCAGAATATAAAAACATAATAATTTAAGTCCTTCGGAAACAATCGCAGCCTAATGGACGGCCAGTTAATGACTGGAACACAACCTAGCATAGCCAAAAGCATTGAAAAACTAAATTCTCTATTGACTTCTGAAAATACTCAATTTAAGATATTTTTATTAGCCAGTAATATAGTTATTTTTAACAGCTATCTAAATTGGTTTGGACTACTTAAATTTTTTGACCAGTATGGCTTTTCAAAATTAAAAAAAAAAAGATTAAGATGTTAATTATTAACCCTTTTTAGTAACTGAAAATAAAAACCTCATGGAATAGATTGTTTTTTATATTTATTTGAAAATTTGTGCAATTATTTTGTATAACACACCCTGTTTCTGACTTTTTACTGAGTTTGTCTAATCTTAACTAAAGAAGCAAATTTATATGTGGTGCTTATTTTCAAGATCTTGTGATGTATATTTACTTTTGTGTGTGTGCTTAAAAATAGAATTTGTATTTACCAGGTTATCTGCACTCTAACACTCCAATGCCTCTGGATGACTGATTAAGTCACATTTATTGCTCTGCATTTTATTCAGAGTCTTAAAAAATAGTTTCAAAGAAGAGTGAAGGGACCCATCGTTTTTCTCTTTCTCACACTGTTCCAACTGTGTTCTGCCTCACTAGTGACCACATGGCATCTCAGAACTGTGCTTGCACACTAAGTAGACCAACAAGAGATAAAAGCAAAGATTATAATTATCCTTTTTATTCATCCATATGGATGTGAATCAAGTATTTCACCATGCTGTAAAAAGTGGAAAACATAATGTTGATACAAAAAATATAGCAAATCAGAAACTATTACTTACATTAGAACAAATTCACAAGCATTGATCAGGCTGATATGATTGGAAGTATTTATAGCTGTCTTATTTTGAAAATTACCTTAAAGTGTTGTATCAGCTACAGACATTAACAACCATAATTTACAGTATCTAATAACAATTGTAAAAAAGATATAAAATGCCTAAAGCCAGATCTAACCTAGGGGTAATTACCTTACATGTTAATGGATTAAGATCTCCAATTAAAAGACAGAACGACAGAATAGCTAATATAATGACACCAAACTATGTTTCTTAAAGAAATTGGCTTTACCCATAAGGCAGAAGTGAAGAGATGATAGTCATCCAAATGGGATCTGAAAGGAAGCAGGACTAGTCATGACCATATTAAATAAAATGGGCTCTAGATTACAAGTAATAAAAAAGATAAGGAATACCATTATACAATGATAAAGGTTGAATTAAAGAGGGGAAATAATTTGTTTCATTAAGTTTGGAAACTAATTTTTTCTGCTGACCTCATCAGAATAAACAGTTCATCTTTTCAATATCTTATTGGACTGATAAGAAATGAGCTGTTTTATATAAACACTCACCTAAGGGCCCCTTACTTACAATGAGCCCCTCTCTATCAATACCTTTTCCTGATATATAGCCAAGGTCTCCTGCTTTCCCCTTCTCTCTCTCTCCTTCATTCCCTTCATCCCTCTCTCCTTCCCTCCTCCCCCATGTATTCATTGATGCCATGGATCCTTCTCTATACTGTACTTTCCCAAAAGTTAGTACAAATCATGTCTGTGTTATTTTTTAAATGTCAGTTTTTCCAGTGTTCGTACTCAGGTGACTGGACCAGAGACCTTTGAGATAAGTGTCACAAGTTAACAAGGGTGTGTTATGTGGAAAAGATAAAGAATAAACTGAGAACCAAAATGATACTTTTCAGGGAAGTATTTTGCCAGACTCATGTAATATTCTTTGATAATTATGTGATTAAACAGTTTTAATGATAGCATGTTCTGTAATGCTAAAGTGAGTTTTACCAAGGCATCTATTCCAATCTCTTGTTTACAGAGATTCGGTTTTCATGGTCAAAAGAAATATGACGAATCTTCACTACCTATTTTCTAGCTGTAATTATACCAAGCTCTTTTAACATTGGACTCCATGAGCCTGGGATTTCTCTATGCAAAAGCAAATTTTATGGCTTTAGTAAATACATCTTTGTGTAGAAAAATCATATATATGCCTTAATAGAGCAAGTGGCCATGGCTGAATGTTTGGAGTCACACAATCTAAGTGTTTGGCTCCACGGTAAGCAAGAATCTTGGGGAAGAGAATTCAGAAATTAGGAAAGATTTTAATGTCAATTAGTCTGAACCCATCCCACCTGTACATAAGGGAGCTGTGGTCTGAAGGAGACGGGAAGCAATATAGTCAAGCCTCACGCCTTCCCAAAGAGAATGCTGGCACTCAGCCTGGGGAATTGTAAGCAATGTGTGTTAAATACTTCACCCTGTGATCTTAGTTTTCATATTGTTCAGCCCATTAATGTAATTTTCAGTTGTCATTTTTTTCAGAGAAAGGAGTTTTTATTCTCTCAATTTATTTCCTCTCTGGAAAATATCTGATAGCTATATTTTCTTGAACAACCTTGTGCTTCTGTATGTGCACACACACGTGTACACACACACACACACACACACACACACACACACACACCCTCCATTCCCTCTGAGGACCTTCTGTCACTCAGATAGCTGGGTGAGTCAGGGGTGCATCCTGTGCACTGATGGAGAGGCAGGACCACACGCTCTGGGAGTCTCCCACAATGTTCATTCACTCTGGCATTTTTGAGTAATATAATGTAGAATCTACAGCACTCCACAGTAAAATGACAGGCCCTTACCTGAGAAGCCAATGCGGGATTTTTGCCTTCAGTTGTTGACACCCAGGCATGTGATGACTGTCCAGCCTCACTTAGGAAACTGGTAATTAGTGGCAGCTAGTCTCATTGCTACAGAATTACCAACCCCCAAACAGGAAGTAAGATGTTTAAAGTCAGAAAGAAGACCTTACACATTTCCCATTATCCCCAAAAGTGTGCAGTTGCTCACAATGTTTCCACTGTCTGAAACACAGAGTGAAAAAGTTTCACTCATGACTTGATTGCCTGTCTTCTTTACAATTATAGGCTTTGAAACAGCTAGAGTTCATTTGTTAAAGGTGTGGAATTTATTTTACAGCTCTATGAAAAAGTCGCGCTCCTTCTGACCAATCTAGGTGAGTACAAGCCTCCTGCTGTGTAGTGCAGTCGGGTCTAGAGTAAAGCTTCCTTTCTCAGAGGCTGGAAATGAGCAGCCCCACTGTGGCCCCTGGTAGGCCAACCACTATCCACTTGGTGGCGCCACACTCATGAGTTTATGGGCAACACGAATTGGACTTGGTTATTTTTAACCAAAGAGAACATGAAGTTGGGACGGTATGGAAGGTAGTTCTGGGAGGAGTTAAGGAGAGAAAGTGGACATGAGTGTGATCAAAATATATTAAATCATATATTAAATTCTCAGAGTTAATAAAAAACACTACACTTTAAAAAAGAAATACCCCCTTTACTGAAGATTGTATGCAACACTTCATTCTTTCCCTTCAGCAGGACAATTTAAATATGTCTAGTAATAAGATCTTTTCAATCTGTACTTTTCAAACCTGTCATATCCCCTATGTACTATAAACAAACGAAGTTAAAAGTAGTTATTTTTCCTTATGTACACACAGAAAATAGCACCGCAAAAGTACGTATGTAGGAAGTATCCAGGATCATTTCAAAAGTGTTCACTAGCTGTTACCTCCATTTTAGAATTATAGATGGATTCTGCAAAGCACAGTGGCATACTCACTGATCCCAGCAGTTCAGGAGGCTGGAGCAGACCAATGATTTTAGCTCAAGAGTTTGAGACATGCTAGGACAACATTAAAAAACAGTAAAAGTGTCAAGTTTTCAAAGTCAGTAATTTCAAAGAGTAGTAACCTTTTAGATCAGAAATGTAGTCAGGGCAATGATAATCAACATTTGTGGAAATACATTCATATAAACAAATGGTTTCTAAGAACACTTCTCTGGCCTCAGAACATACCAGAACAATCTGTATAAGGTGTACATTACTATATTTTTTTAAGAAATAGAAATTGCTTCAGTTTTATAATGAGATATTTGCTGTTCTACAGCCAATGAGAAAATCACATGCTCCCACAGGTAGCTTGCTTTAATATACTCCTGTATATAGCTTGTCCAAAGGGGAGACATTCCAAAGTAGTTTTTTTTTTTTTTTTTAGAATAGCCATATATTCTAGTTCTAGTCCATTTATTGATTTAAGATGTCCTGTCCAGAGATAGCCACTTTACTGTATCTATCTTCTTTAATGTCATTGCCATTTTCCATCACCACTGTGCCTTTACCAAAAAGGAAAGAGATTAACCATGGTAGAGGGAATTGGCCATTGTCAGGCTGTGTCCCAGAGAAACTGCATCAAAGATGGCCACCATGGAGATAAATGAGAATCCAGCCAGCTGACAGCCGATAAAACTTTCGCATATAACTGGGAACCCAGTTTGCAGACGTGAAATTCAACCCATTGAGAAGTGTCTGGTGTTTCTTCCTTCCACAGCAACACAGCCTTGTTTTAATGCTGACATTTCCATCATTTTGGGTCTGAGGTGCCTTCTCCCCTCTTCCCTTCTCAGCTATACTCCCAGGAAGCATTCTGAGTTTAAGTCATGGAAAAGGAATTGATGGGAAGAAATGTTAAAGGTGCAGTTAGAAGCTTGGGGGATGTAGAAACAGAGAAAATGTTATTGCCTTACATTTTCTTTGACCTTGCTTGAGCTTGGGAGTCAGTTCCTCAGGAAAGATAAGTGGATCAGACATGAGATGTCAAGTTGGAGCCTTGACCTCAGGGGCAATCAGCTCCATAGTTTGGTTCACACCATAGTGTCCAAAGGGTATTTGTGTTATGGAAGTCAAAATATAATGAGCTTCAGGTTGGCCCCTGACTGAAGTCACAGATATGTTCCATGGATGGTAATATATGGGGAAAGCTCTAAAAAGGAGGCCATCCTTTGGTTTTTATCTGTGAGGATGATAGAAATATTAGATGAGTTAAAAGCCTAGGAGACAAACATGCCCGGTGTCCTGGGATTTGCAGTTCCCTCACATGACATGAGATATAGCAGCTGAGACAAAGAATCATTAGGTGCTTGATGGGGTTCTGATGCAATGCGTGCCCTTCTCAATTGGCAGAACCGCCTGGGTGCTCAGTTCCTTCACAAGTGCCTGTAGCCACTTGAGACCATACTGTTGTTTGAGCTGGTCTGTTAGCTGGAGGTCTATCTCCTGCATGGTCTGCTGCACAGCAGGTCAACTGTCAGCAAACTGGAAGCTCCTGTGCCTCCTGATGACCCTCTGGCTGTGTGGGGGAAGGGAGAGATGGAGGAGGGAGAGGGGGTCGTGTTTAGCCTCTCAAACCTGGCTCCCTTTTGTCCACAGAACAGCCTCGCACAGAGTCCGAGTGGGAGAACAGCTTTACCCTGAAAATGTTTCTTTTTCAGTTTGTCAATCTGAACAGCTCCACGTTTTACATTGCATTCTTCCTCGGAAGGTAAGAAGCACCTCTCTGTGAGCTCCCAGCCCTGGTAGGAGTGGATCACTCAGAGCCTGATGGCCAGAGCTCTCCCAATACAAAGAAAAGGTAGAAAGAGAAGATCAAGTCAGCCTTGACACAGGGAGCAGGGGCTTGGTCCTGTCTTCAACTTAGTATGCCAGACTTTTGACTCCACGAGGGAGGCTTTACTCTCTCTGAGGAGTGGATAGGGAAACTGGGATTGGCATGTAAAATGAAAAAGGGACTTTAAAAAATAAATAAAAACATTAAAAAAATTTTTAAAGAAAAGAAAGAGAAGATCAGCCACCTCCTTTCCTTTCCCAAACTGCAAAACCGCTTCATTTCCATGGGAAACCACTTCATTTTCTACTCAAAAGTGCCTGGACCTCTTTTGTTGTACAGATAAGTAGCGGGAAATAGTTTATGCCTGCAAACAATGGGTTGAAAAGCTTGTGACTTCCATCTCACCTCAACCAAGCCTGTGGATGTCACACCTAAGTTAGCAGGTGACATAGAGAGATGCAAGCTGTGGTATGGCCAAAGTCCCTGGCTTCACAGAAGAATATTCCAACAGGGAAGAGAGTAGAAATGAGAAGCCAGGGCTTTCTAGGGAACTTGAAACCAGGCAGGGATAAAGACTTTGGAGGGATTCCCTGTTCTATATTTATGCATGATTCCTACCCATCCTATCTGAGGTCCTAAGTCCCGTTTGGCAGGATGGATGCAGTGGCCTCTCTTTTGTTGTTTAGCTATTTCAGCAACATGAAACTCTAGTCAAATACTATAACAATAACAAAACCCACACTGCTGGTATTCAGAAGATCAAATGTGGGTAAATGCAGGAACATAGCTTCTGCTCACACAGGCTGGAGTACTCTCTATTGAACAGGAATGCTCAAAACCACAGGAAACAGCAGGAATGGGGCCCTCCCATCAGCAGCTGAGCAGGAAGGCCAGGAAAGAAATGCTCTGGAGAATTCCAGAAGTTCAAGTAATGACAGCTCTGGAGGGTTTCCTCATTTCTGCAGTCTTGATCCTTAAGGGCTCCCATCATTTACTTTAGAGGATATGTCAACTTGAATGTAATGTTCACCGAAAGCCTAAACCTACAGAATGCTAACAGCTTGCTTCTGTGTTGAAGATTTACAGGACACCCAGGTGCCTACTTGAGACTGATAAACAGGTGGAGGCTAGAAGAGGTCAGTATTCTCCCCTTTTTTCTTGTTTTCAACAGACTCCCATTAAACAACCTTCAGGCAACTTTGTGCAGAGTAGAAAACTATTACTCTTCTCTTTGTTGACTGCTGTATCTCTGCTTGCTTGCCTCACAGTGCCACCCCAGTGGATGCCTTATTGATCTCTGTATGCAAATGGGTATTATAATGGTGCTAAAGCAGACTTGGAATAATTTCATGGAACTTGGCTACCCGTAAGTACCTTAGCTATCTCGCAGAGAGGCAGTGTGGCTCATGGTTAGCATTTCTGAGTGTAAGAATTATGACTCGACAGTTAACCTGGTATGTCACATGCAGATTCAAATTTCATAAAAACAGTAAACATTGGGGACCAGTGAGATGGCCCGGTAGGTAAAGGATTTTGCCACCCAAGCCTGACAACATGAATTGGATGTTCTTGGAACTGACCCAAAGTTGCCATCTGGCCTCTGCATGTATGCCATGGCACACAGTCCACACACATCACATACACGTACACAAACAGCAATATATTTTTAATTAAAAATAATAAACATTGGTTCTTTTAGGTTTAGCCTAACTCATACAAATTAAAGTAAACATTCTTTTTTTATTTTATCAGTGTTTTGAGAAATTCATATAATACATTTTAATGATTTCACTCTCATCTCCCAACTCCTCCCAGATTCATCCCCACCTCCCTACTCATCCAAACAAATTCATGTGTCCTCCTTTTTCTTCTTCTTCTTTTAAGTCTATCATGCTACCCAAATGCTCTTGGGGTGGGAGCATGGTTGACCTATCAATGGTCACCCTTACAGAAAACTGACTTAGCATTCTGTGTGAGGCCTCTGTGCATGTGCATACACTGACTGTGTGAGTGTAGCATGCTCCAATGATGTCTTTGACTCTTTGGGTTCCAGTATTGTAGGTCCTTAGCTATTTATCTATTCACAAGATCTTTATTCCCCTATTCCCATGGTAAATGAGAATGTTAATTTAAAACAAAGAAAGAAAAGCACTGTAAATTCAGACTATACATAAAAGGAACTTGGAAAAGAAGAAAATGTCAGAGATGTAAAAGTACATATTTTCACCAGTAAAAATATTGTCACCCAGTGGTAAGATTTTCTGGTTGATGACAGTAACCAGGACTTTGTGTCATTTCTGTAAAGATAACCTTGAACTTTGCTCTGACAGCTCCTGCTTAGCTTGCCTTTGAAGACACAGATCAGCCGCCTTTCTGTGTCTGACAGGATTCCACACCAGGTGGTTTCCATGTCAGCTCAGTAACTCTGGAGAGACACAGCTCTCCAGGACTCTGGGAAGACCACTCAGTTAGAACAGGAGCATGGGACTTGCTGAATGAGGAAGGTCTTTTCATAGGGCCCTGTCAGAGGCAAGGCCAATGATTTTCTATTCTTAGATTCAAGTTTTAAAATCTTGCTCCAAGAATCTAATGTTTTCTATAAGACTTTTAAAAATAAGGGGTTGGGGATTTACTCAGTGGTAGAGCGCTTGCCTAGCAAGCACAAGGCTCTGGGTTCGGTCCTCAACTCAGGAAAAAAAAGAAGAAAGAAAAAGACTTTTAAAAATAAACACAAAAAACAGATGTATGATGTTTCCCTTTCTGGAATGTTTAATCGAATCTAACTGAAGTGTCAAGGGTGACTCTGGATTTGCAGCAGAGCTGTGAGGTGCGCAGGGTGTGGCTGGTAGCCAATCCTCTTTTGTCCTTACTTGAAGTACTTTTGTTTTAGTATTTCCATTCTTGGAAATACTAAAACCTTGTCACTTTCTTTCTGGAATGCTCCAGCCCATAGATCTGCCTCCTCTGTGGCATTTCCTCTATCTCTTTCCATATTATACAATGTACTCCTGCATGCTGCTGAGGGCAAACAGCTCAGCTTCGAGTCTCAGAGTGAGATGCATCCCACAGGAGTCAGAGACCATGTCAAGCTTGAATCTAAAGCACCTGAGCCTTCTTGTAAGGAATTATAGGAACCTGAATGCCAGGAGAGGGAGATGATTGTGATTTCAGATTTTCTAGGTCCCTGAAGTCAGAATATGATGATCATAATAACTCCTATGACAGGACCACTAATGGGTATGGACTCCAACTTAAGCCATGTAAGCTAGACCTTCTAACCATTGAACATCCAGTGTTGCCTTGGACCCAAGTCAAGGTGCTTTCAGCCTTCTATCCAACTATTTCTAAACATGGGATCATTTCATGGACAATTAAATAAGTTGGTCACCCATTCTGTCTATTTGCAAACAGAAGTGCTTCAGGTATGCAGAATTCTTTCCAGTTCCAGACATAGCTTCCTGCCTGAGTGAAGATGGGTTTTGACTAGTTCCAAATGATAACTCTATTCTTTCTCATTACTTAAGTCTTATGAACAATCGTGCATATTTTTATAAGAAACTAATTTTGTCACCCAGGTTAATTCAGAATTGGTGGACTAGAAGAAAAGTTCGACAAGAACATGGGACTGAAAGGAAAATAAATTTCCCACAATGGGAAAAGGATTACAATCTTCAGCCAATGAATGCCTATGGACTCTTCGATGAATACCTGGAAATGAGTATGGAAATCTGTTTTACCTCTTAATTAAAAATGCAAGCCTTTGCTCTCCAGCTACACTCAATTAAATGCACATCCATTATCATCTAGCCATTTATGTGAAGGGATTCTGATGTGAGGGCATTCCAAGCAACATGTGAAATGGAAACAAAATCATAAGATATTCAAAGCCAGATTTGGAGTTATAGCTCAGTGGTAAAGTGCTTATTTAGTATGAACAAAGCCCTGAGTGAGATTCCCCAGTACAACAAATGAACAAAGTTCAGACAATGGTCATTTCAAATCCTTCATGATATTCTATCTTACTCCTTGAACCATGAGAAGAGGCTCAAGTTGTAGCTTATGAGTAGAGAGACTTCTTAGCATGTTCTAAGTTCTGGGTTCAATCTCAATCTCTCTCTCTCTCTCTCTCTCTCTCTCTCTCTCTCTCTCTCTCTCTCTCTCTCTTTCAACCTCTCTCCCTCCCTCCCTCCCTCCCTCTCTTCCTCCTGCTCTCTTTCTTTAACACACACACACACACACACACACACACACACACACACACACACACACACATTAATCCATTCAGGACATTCATGAAGACTCTACCCTATAACCCCAAAACCTTCTACTATGTCCTACCTCCCTACACTGCCTTATTATGGAACTAAATAGCCAAGAAAAAAAATGTTGAGAAATTCAGTGCATCAAAAAACAGAAAGAGTCATTACTCAAAGCGATTGACTCACACATCCAGCTGACATCTGTTAAGCTTTACTCAATGCCAAAGAAACAACTACATTTGGCATCAGAGACAGAGAAAGGGAGTATGACACAGGGCTCAGCTTTCAAGGGTGCATAGGCTAATGGGGAAGAGCCAGAGACAGGAAGTGTAAGTTCAGGAACTGTCACAGTTGCCGAAGCATGAATCATGGGAAGTAGGGGCAGCCATTTCTATTGTGGGAGGAATGTGGCAGGAAGTGAGGAATGCTTAACCCGGGCTACACTTAGTTAAGGAATCCGATTTCTTTAGAATCCAAGTCAAATTAGTCTCAGTATGGATCTGGGGAAGAAATAATAATAACGATGATGCCTTGTCAGATGCTTTATGTATAGTCACTCTCTTCTTTGGAAAATCTGTTTAAGCTCTGCAGCCGAGGGATGAAATAGGAGGGGAGCTGGACGAGATGAATTACTTCTAAAGGAAGCCATCCTAGCTGGGAGAATGTGAAAATTAAAAAGCAGTAGAATTGATGCTTAATGTTTCTTAGATTGCTTCTGTCCTAAGTATCTATTGATGCTTTTGGAGTTTCAATTATAGAATGGCCGAATGATATAACTTGGAAAAGAAATCAATGTGGGCATTAATAATAAAGCTTAATAAAGGCAATTCATTAAGAGAAATCACCAACTTTGAGTCTCTTAATGGACTTTCCCCCATAAAGAAGGAAATGAACAATAATGCTCCTGGAAAGAAGCATTTATGTGGATGGCATGCTACAGCTTCTGTTGTACCACTGCAGCTTGAAACAATATGAGGTGTATCACAGACAGACACAGGAATCCTTCCTGCTTCCTCTTGTTTTCGTTTTGATTTTTTCCTAATTATTTCCTGGATTTATTATGTTATTAAATACTATAACTTACTGGATTACAATATAAAGTAATAGAAAGTATTTAAATCTCAAGCCTACAGATGAGTTTTCAGGGACTTATACATGAAACAGCCACATCTATGCAGGCAAGTGGCTAGCAAACAATTGTCCACAGTCCAAACTCACCTAATAATTTTTATAAGTGACAATTTCTAGGAACATCACCCACCCACTCTCTTAGACACAAGTATACTCTGTTCTAAGGGCAGGTTAAGAGAGTTGTGCCACTCTATACAACCATGTACTCACTAAATTGTTAAGCTTTTATTTAAATATTCTACTTGGTATATAGTAACATCTCATTGTGGTTTTAATCTGAAAGTTATGGCAATTAATGACACCAAATATCTTCCATATGCTTATGGCCATTTGAACATTCTTTTTAAATTTCTATCAAGACCCATGATGGGGCGGGGGGAGGTTCCTTTGCTTGGTGATTTGTAGATATGAGTGATATTGTACATATGAATCCTGTATTAGTTGATTTTTTCATTACTATAAAAAAATGTCTGTCAAGGAACAATTCAGTAACAGAGAGGTTTCTGTCAGTTCCTGGTGTGAGGGACACCATCATGCCAGAGAAGATACTGTGGCAGATAGCTCCATGTATGCAGAAGCCTGTGTCAGCTTACATCTCATCCAAACTAGAAACAGAGCCACACTCTAAACATTAACCATTCCCCCAATAGCCCACTTCCTCCAGTTAGACTCCAGTGCACGTAGTGGTTCTCAACCTGTGGGTAATGACCCCCATAGGGGTCATATATCAGATATCCTCCATATCAAGGTATTTACAATATGATTCATAACAGTAAAAAAATTATGGCTATGAAGTAGCAATAAAATAACTTTATAGTTGGGGGTCATCACAATGTGAAGAAATGTATTAAAGGGTCACAGCATTAGGAAAGTTGAGAACCACTGGCCTAAAGGTTCCACAATCCCCCCACATAGTACCACCAGCTGGAGACCACATGTTCAATCACAGATTTGTGGATACTTCTCATATCCAGACCACCACATGTCAGATAAAGTTGCTGCAAGTCAAGTAGCTGAGGGCTTGTCTGCCTATCCTTAAGGCTTTCTTCAAATGAACAATTTTCAACTTTGTTCTTCAAAATTAGTTCCAACTAATTTTACATTAGCATTCCCAATTTCCATTTTAAAAACAACATCTTTTGCTGAGGTATTGGCTGTTATTTAGTTAAACCCCTAAGACAATTTGAGCAGGGAGGGCAGGGGGACAAAAAAAGGACAATTTGAGCAATACATATATATTTTCCAATCCATGAATATGATATATCCCTGCATTTGTCTTTATACATTTTTCTCAATAGTTTTAGTATAAAGGGTTTGTATTGCATAGGCTAGCTTTATTACTAAGAAGTTGATAAATTTTATTGTAATTGCAACTAATGTTGCTTTCACAATTTTGTTCTGTTTCTATAGTGTTTGTTTGGAGAATGGAGTTTTTTCTGTTTTGTTTTGCTTTATCCTGAGAATTGAACCCACAGCCTCATCAGTTTTAAGCACAAACTCTACCACTGAGCTACACACATGGCCTGCTTTTGGTTTCTATTTTGTTGCCACTATATAAAGTTATCATTGGTTTGTAGGTTGACCTTGCATGAAGTAAACCTTCTGAAAACTAATATCAATTATAGTTCATAGATTTTTTTTAGACTTTTCTATATGTTCTCCCACGTCATCTACAAATAACGGCAGTTTTATATTTTCCTCGTTGATCACTAAATGTTTGGGTTAGCCTTGGTGCAACTGCACTAAAACCATCCTTATAATGCTGGCACGGGCATCCTTGCTCCTAATGGGAAGGTAAAAATGTCCACTACATTACCGTTGTTACTTTGACCTAAGGGGCTGACTGGCCCTCTTTGTCTTCATTGTCATTATATGTCAGTGAGCCAGCATTATTTAGTACCTACCAAGTCCCTCCCTACACAAACCACTCCATGTATGTGGGAAGGAGAAACACAATGAGGCCCCCATTCCTTCTTTCACAAAGCCCAGTACAGTGAAGGAAAAGAGAGATAAAGGCAAAGTTTATTCTGTGTTGCTCAGCAGCAGCGGAAGCTACCAGAGGAGGCCGTGCTATTGGAGGTCTCCCGGAGAGGGCGCACTTGAGCTTAACCTTAAAGGAAGAATTGCATTCCATCACTTTATCAATAGAGACATTAAGTGTATCTTTGACTCAAAACACCACATGTCCATTGTGGCCAGAGCGAAACACTTTTTTTTTTTTTTTTTTAACAAACTCTGGGGCATGATGGATGGTTGAACTTGAAGCTTAGAATCTGCATGGAAGAATCACTAAGATCTTAGAATGGCATGGGGAAAAGGAGGAGTTGGTCTGTAGGTGGTGAGAACCTTTTGAAGCATTTCCTACAGGAAGATGATAAACAATGGCCTGGAACCAAGACTTCGTGCAGACTGATAACAGCGCAGTGGAGAAGAGAAGTGAAAGTCAGGGGAGACAGAGCCAGTTGGGAAGTCAGAGTCTGAACTCAAGTAGGGATGGTGGGAAAGAAGGAGAATCGGGAGACAGTGATGAGCAACCATTGATGGACCTTGGGGTCTAATGGTTCTGAAGGCTGAATGAGCAGAGATCTAGTTTCTACCCATGAGGACCATGAGCAGGAAAAATGTGAAAAAAAAAAAAAGACCATCATATCAGGGGTGGTCTATATTAGCATATCTTAAATATTATGTGAGGAGACAGAAATATACAAATATCCCATTTTCAGTATTCCACCCACTAAATTTAGTATTCTTCCATGGCTGCAACTTTAACATAAAGTTTAGTTAATGGTGGCTTTCCATCCTCTCCATTCCTTCTATGTTTATGAATTATGTATTCCCTGTGTGTTTTCAGCTTGTATTTGTTAGTATTTATGTCGGTATGACTTTGACAACCTTTAGCTTATGACCCAATGCTGCTATGACTTTGCTGTGTCATAGCAGCTTTGGCTGTTGGCAGTGCCTACACGTCTGTCCTGCTGATATGCCCCCATCGTTTGCTGAGCATCTCTTTGTTTTCTCACACCATAAGACAATCCAGTATCCTCTTATGTTTTCCACCACGACCTAGAAGCAAACATTTGCCAAGAAGCCCTGGTTCCATCAATTAGTGCATGACATGGACATTTAGAAAGTATTGGGATCTGAGATAAGCTTTTCGCCACTCAGATTCCATTCTCAGGCCCAGAAAATACCTCTTTGTCCAATCTTATCCATCTTGGTGTAAGGAGGTTCCTTCAATTTATGATTCTTTTTTCTTTCTTTTTTGTTTTTGGAGCTGAGGATCGAACCCAGGGCCTTGCGCTTGCTAGGCAAGCACTACCACTGAGCTAAGTCCCCAACCCCCAATTTATGATTCTTAATGACTGGGGAAAATATAATGGCACAATGACACCTTCCAATTACTGTGTTTTTGAAGCAGCAATGGAAAACTAACATCCTTCATTGTCAACCTTTCCCTCTAGTCCTTCAGTTCGGATTCACAACCATCTTTGTAGCAGCTTTTCCCCTTGCACCACTTCTGGCCTTACTGAATAACATCATCGAAATCCGACTGGACGCTTACAAGTTCGTTACGCAGTGGAGAAGGCCTTTGGCTTCCAGGGCCAAAGACATAGGTAAGATGCCTTCAGTGATGGTTTTTTTTTTTTTTTCCTTTTTGAAGATATGAAGCATCGTGTAGGTAAACTTGAACAGCCTGCCTGGTGCAGTGCCACATACCTTTGATCACAGCACTGGAGGGGCAAAGGCAGGTGGATTTCTGTGAATTCAAAGCCTACTTGGTCTATATAGTGAGTCCTAGGCCCTCCAGGGCTGTATCTAAATACATGCATGCATACATACATACATGCATACATACATACATACACACACACACATATATACATGCATGCATACATACATACATACATACATAAAAAGCCATGTACTTTAGGAATCCTTAAGGTTTGCATGTAAGAGGATTCAACTGATTTTTGAAAGAAAAACAAAAACTATGTTGGTTTTAAATAATATTATACAAGAAATAAAGCTACTTATTTAGATTGGTTTAGATTTCCAGTGTTTTATGAATTTGTGCTTGATCGATTCTTAGTTTGGTTATGTCTTTTTTTTTTTTTAAGATTTATTTATTTGTTATGTATACAGAAGAGGGCGCCAGATCTCATTACAGGCGGTTGTGAGCCACCATGTGGGTGCTGGGAATTGAACTCAGGACCTTTGGAAGAGCAGTCAGTGCTCTTAACCTCTGAGCCATCTCTCCAGCCCCTAGTTTGGTTATTTCTACCATAAGACTTTAGAATCTAAAACTTTGATTCATCGTTTTTAAAATAGACCTTCTGTTTGCCTCCCACACCCCCACCCCACTTTCCTTGATATTCTCCTGACTCACATGGAGTAAAACCTGATTCTCTAGAGGCAGACAGGAGCTTTGGTCTTTGACTGGAGATACTGTTGGATTAGATGCCACGCTCTCAAGAGCTGCTGAAATGGGGACTGTCTGATACAAGTGCTGAGCACAAGGCAAGCACCATCTAGTGAGTGTGGCTGGGAACTGGATGCAGATGATTTGCTCCAGATGAAGCAAGTGTTTACTCATTGGCTTGGGCCAGTGCATCAGGGACAGTCCACAAAGGTGAACAGAAGGGACCTGGTCAGGACCACTAAGGAATTTCCAGTCTATTAGGGGCTTGACACTGTGTGCTGATCTTACCAGACAGCACATGAATGTTCTGTTGGCCAGAATTCTTTGACTTATGTCTGATGCTGACCAATAAGCTATAAGTACATTGGCACATGCATGGAATCACAGAAATTCCTTCAATCCAAACTGTTTGGAAACACAAATTCTAACTCCTTGTTGCCAGAGGCATTTGGAAAGATGAAAAGGACTATGACAGGTGGGTCAGCCTTGTTGTTTTTTCATTCTTACTACCTCTGGGGGAACTAATACCACATTTCTGTTTGAATAGGAATTTGGTATGGAATTCTCGAAGGCATCGGAATTCTCTCTGTTATTACAAATGCATTTGTCATAGCAATAACATCTGACTTCATCCCTCGCTTGGTGTATGCTTATAAATATGGACCTTGTGCGGGCCAAGGAGAGGCTGGGCAAAAGTAAGTGCTGCAAAATGATTGTGAAACTTTCGTTGGCCACTGTGTGGTGCCTGACACTGGGAGAGAAGCTTGTGTACTGGGCAGTGACACACAAGCCCAGACAAGGTCTGTGGTAGGGGAAATGAAATTATAGCATTACACTGTCAGCCAAAGAAAACACATCCCATTTACAAAAGGATTGAGGCTCAAACAAGTCGGACAAGTTTCCAATGGACTCTAATGTAAGGGAGGGAATTACAATTTCCTCTGACTCTTGCCAACTCTGAATTCAGAAATGTGTGAGAGCCTAATGTGCGGAACAACAAAACCAGTGTGTGACCTAGTGTAATATGTAGTTATGGAACTGGTATGAGTTTATAACAGGATAATTAGTGCCTGGGAGTCACACTGCCATGGTGTGGAGACTGCAAATTTTACATGGGGACTGTGGAACCCTGTACCTAGGACCCAAAAGGTACCCAATAAAGATCTGTAGAGTATGAAGATTATTTATTCCTAGCTATGATCAGACCTGTGTCTATATTTTGCCAGTCAAATTAAGACACACTCCTGTGTTCTGAGGTTCAGACTAAAATATATGTAGTCTGATAAAAACCTAAGCGTCATTATAATATGCCACCTAGCTTTTATTTCTATACTTTGCAAAAAGTCTTAGCATTGTCCCTAAAGTCAGAATAATAATCCAACTCTAATTGTGGTGTGTAGGTGTCTGCCTAAGGTCTTTGATGGCCAGAAAATCTTTCATGGGCTGGTAGCTAATAGAAGCAATCCTGTTCCCTGGTTTACAGTCTGAGGCAAATTAATTTGTTCCCTAACCACTGTAGGCAAATGGAGTAACTAACCTAAGTTAAGCAAACCTAGTCAGGGTCTAGTTTCATCATTAATCCCACACAAATGCACTAAGGCATGGATAATGGGGTTGTGTGATAAATCTCACAACCCAGCCATCTGAAGAGGCTCCTGTGAAGTCATTTACTATAACAGTCATGGGGCCATTAAACACTAATTGTCTAGCAACTTTAAGCAAACATACCAACTCTTTAGAACAGAGACTTAAAGACATGGATTAGACTGCCCAGGTATCATTTCCCACCATCAACATCTTCTGATTGACTTAGCCTGAAGAAGCAAGCGTTCCTTCATTGTAGCCACATTTTTACATTTGATTCTCAAAATGACTCAAAGTAGGCTATGCATTATTTTCACTCTGGAGAGCAGAGGGATGTTAGAGGGACAAACTCCACCATAATTGCTGGAACCTGCATACAGGTAGAGCCACGCCCACACAGACCTCTCCATCCTTAGCTCCAGGGCCCCAAATGGCTCTCTGGCTCACCTCACTGCAAACCTCCTGAGTTTCAGCTTCAATAGTTGAAGTCTTTGGTCCCTCTCCAGTTCTATTTATCGTACAACCTGTAATCAGTTTTTGGAGAATCAAAAATGAACTGGGAACAGATTTATGGAGTTGATAATGAACCAGAGCTTCAGAAGTCTAGCAGCCTACCAGTATCATAGTAGGTAAAGTCTCATGGTAATTAGAATTGACCTACTATGCTTTGGTTCCATTTCATTAGACTATTCAGCTCTGGGCACTTTCTTTGCAAACTTTTCTCTTTATGAGCCATCTGCAACTTTCTAGGTTGTACCTCTTATCTCTAAGCCATGGGCCATTATTTGTGTGTGTGTGTGTGTGTGTGTGTGTGTGTGTGTGTGTGTGTGTGTGTGTGTATGTGTGTGTGTGTGTGTTTCTTCATGAATCTTAGCTCTGTCATAGCAGACACCCTATTACTTTGCAGTGAATTTTTTCCCTTCTTCTCTATTATCATTGTCTTTTCCCCCTCTTTCTCCTCCTCGCCCTCTGCTGCTTCTTTCAATTTAGAAATGCTCTAGAAATAAAGAAAGCTTATGGTGTAAAAGCACTGTAAAATCCTGGAAAGTCATAAGCTTTTGTGATGCGCAGCTATAGTCAAATCCCACTTGTGGTTTAAACCAGCTATAGAAATGGCCCATTTCAATTTAAACTGAACCTCCATCAAAAGTACTCCATCCAAGCCCGTCACTGTGCCTCTCCATAGCTCTGCGTTACATCAGTGCCTCCTCATTACTATTGGGTGAGCTTACTGTGGCTCCTCCATGGATGAAAGTTTTCCTCATGCACCTTGTGTCCTTTGGTTCCCACAATCTTTGTCCCCGTGATGGCACTTTTAGGTCTGCTTAATGTCATTCCTGATTCTCCTATCGGCGCTGTCCCCAGACAGAGTGTAGACAGCTTAAAGAGAAAGACCAAACCTTTCATGTCTGCCCATGGCGGACAGAGCCACTCCCGTGTTCTGAATGCCCAGCAGTCAAGTGTTCGAGGTTGACAGTCTGTTTTAGCCAGGTCTGAAAATAAGAGACACGGTTCAAGGCAATATTTTCTACACATTGCATGCACAAAAATCTTTCAACTGTGTTCCTCTGGATGCATTCTTCTTCATCTTCTGTAGGTGCAGCTCACACTGCTCATTGTTTGTTGAAGAATCCACCTCCTCTTCTGAGTGAAGCCACTTCCTCTTCTAGGGTATCTTTACATGGGGTCCTTAGAAGGGACCTTGGAGAACTTTGGGCAGACATTATGATTCAGGATCATGATAGGGATACAGAATGTTCTTGGCCTTACAACTACCATGTGGCATGCACATAAAAAATAGATGCCCATGGTTAGTTGCTAAATCAAAGCTGCTTTTCCACAGAAACAGTGATGTCATAAAAGGATCAAGGACTCTGTGTTCATTCACAGAATTAGACACCAGTATATCTCACTCAATGAATGATAGAGAATATATTTGTGTCAATCCTATAATCACTTCTGAACTCATCTTATGAGCCTGAGACGCTTTATCTATAGAACACATTTGCCTTTAAGTACATAAACCCAATCTTATTTCCCCTGGCATTTGCAACCTTTGATTTCTATTCCCAGGCTGTTAGTGTCACAAGACCTAAAACCTCAAAGGCCAATTTTATAGCTAATTTAAAGACATTCAACAGCGAGTTTGATCTGAAATTGACAAACCTGAAAGCCAGCTTCTGGCTCTGTTCTGCTCCTAACACTGGTGATAATGACCACTCCTGTGTCCCTGTCTTGTCCATTGAGGAATTAAAAACAAAAAGGAACTGATGTTTTCAAAGGAGAGTCCTCTCATTTAAAGACATGGGATGTTTTCGAAAGTTACATGAGAGAAGTCTGTGTCCTGATCCAAACAATGCCTTTTGAGAGATGCATTCTAAGTCTCTTTGCTTGGCAATGCTTTCAGAGGCATCTACTGGTCCTTTGAGAAAATGTCATGGGCTGGAGAGATGGCTCAGAGGTTAAGAGCACTGACTGTTCTTCCAGAGGTCCTGAGTTCAATTCCCAGCAACCACATGGTAGCTCCCAACCATCTGTAATGCTATCTGGTGCCCTCTTCTGGCCTGCAGTCATACATGCTGTATACATAATAAATAAATAAATCTTTAAAAAAAAGAAAGAAAGAAAAGAGAATATCATTTATAATTACAAGAGACCTTTCTTGGGTGGCACCTCTCATTTCTCTCTCATTGTTAGGATATCTTAGCTTCATCCTCTCTCTGTGTCTCTCTCTGTCTCTCTCTCTGTGACTCTGTCTCTCTGTCTCTCTTTTTCTCTCTGTCTCTTTCTGTCTCTCCCTCCCCCTCCCCCTCCCCCCCCCCTCCCTCTCCCTCAATTGTAGTAGATATGCAGAGCATTCGCCAGCAAACCACTTGGCAGTCGTGAGGTCCCCTTCATGGTCCTCCAGTTTTGACAGTAGGCCAGGGAGTTGGTGGATGGTCACCACTGGCTGAATTGTACACCATAAAGTGTACATGAAATCTCATTTCCCTACATTCATAACAAACTCAACTGTTTGATGTGGCAGTAATAGGATTTCACCACTGTAAAAAGAAGCAGGGAGATGTCTAAGCAGCTCAGTATCAGTGGTCCTTCTCCTGTGATGAGTGAGATGGTATGGAAAGAAGATAACAATATGCTTGTATTCTAGGTCCATTTTTTATTCTAGGTACTTGTGAGTAACCAGCCACTGAAGACACATTCTCAACATGGGTTTGTGCCTGGGTTACATGGATATACTTAGTGAATAGATTCACAGATTTTTTTTCTCTTTACTTCTTTGGGTAGGAGATGGAGGATATCTTTCATAAGGCATGTATTTTATTTGAATTTGGATTTTTGTCAATGGAAATCTTAAACAGAACCAATAACTGATAACAGCTTTAATCTCCATAAAGTCTTGGGGCTTCTTTGTGAGATAAGAGTGTTGGCAGTAGTATGAATACTGTATGCTAGTGCTGGGCCTGACTTTTGCCCGTTCCCAGACGACTGCTCAGCTCCTAAGACCACTCTGCTAAAGTGAGTGTGCTCAAGCACTCCTCCTTCTCAGCAACAACTAACAGTCACCAGGTGCTAGCTAGTATGTCTTCACGTCATGTTCTAGACAGCTCACTCATTCTTTCCTTTCAAGGAGAAGCAGGTGAGGACTGAGGAATGTTGCACACCTATTAACCATTTGCTTAATGCACAAGTGTCTGGACAGATGGCTCTTTAAGCTCAGTTCATTTTTGTAAAGGCCAAAGGGCACTTATTTGTCCTGGGCATGATAGGAAGAAGCCATGTGCTGTCGGAATTGCTTGTGTCGTCGTTTTGGCTTAAGATTCAGCAGTTTAGGATAATCACATCAGACATGAGACTGAAGAGACCCTGAAGATCATGATTCATTCATTCTATATGATGTACTGACCTGCAAAATGCAAGGTGTACATAAAATGAATAAGCATCATTCACATTTGTCTTGCTATTGGCTAATTATAGTATTATATGCTTTACCTACATAGTGTCATTCACTCCCTAAATGAGTCTATGGGGTGGACATTCCTTTCCACTTAAAGAATTACATAAGGTGGAGCCAGTGAGCCGACTCTGCTGGTAAAGGAGTTGGCTACATAAGCCTTGCCACTTGAGTTCAGTCCCCCAAATTCATGTAAATGTGGGACGAGGGAACTGACTCCACATAATTGTCCTCTGGCCTCCTTAGACAGACCACGGTGTATGTGCCCACACATACATGTGTCATATTTTCTTTCTCTCTCCCTCTCTCTCCCTCTCTCTCTCTCTCTCTCTCTCTCTCTCTCTCTCTCTCTCTCACACACACACACACACACACACACACACACACACACACACACAGTAATAGTGATGGATACATTGTTTTTCATTAAAGAATTATATAGGATGAATATGACCAGAGTACAGTTGTATGAAAATGTCATGGTGAAACCCCTTATGTTGTACTCTAACAAAGATAAGAAGGAAGGAAGCCGACAGAGTAATTGTTAGAATTACTGATCCTATCTATTCATTCAGTCCAGAAAATTCAACAGAATCTCTGACACATCATTTTCCTCCAATCAAGTTAACTAAATCCTATGTTTCTGGATTTCAACAGTGCATAAAACTGCTAGGTCCTAAAATTAAAAAATAAGTAAATAAAACAGCACTAAGACATTGGCTCTGCTCCCACAATCCTACAGTTCAAGGGAGATTGTGGTGGCACTTTAGAGAGACGAGGGTGAGTCATGCCGACCGCAGGTAAGGACGTCTTCTCGGCACAGGTGGTGTTTTGGTTGACCACTGAAGGATAAGTAATATTTACTCTTCCAAACAAAGGAGTGGGGCTTCCAAAGAAAAGGAAAACCCAAGCAGAGGCATGAAAGCCTGTGATGCATCCATGGCCTGAGCACGGCTGTAGAGGGAGACTTGGGTTGAAGAGGAGGGGTTGGGGAGTTAGAGGTAAGGGAGAGGCCACTGTTGTAATAACACAGTCTGCCTTCTCATTCAGGTGCATGGTGGGCTATGTGAATGCCAGCTTGTCTGTGTTCCGAATTTCTGACTTTGAAAACCGGTCTGAGCCAGAGTCTGATGGCAGTGAGTTCTCAGGAACTCCTCTGAAGTACTGCAGGTGAGTGTGAGCCTCAGCGTGCAGGGCTGGTTCTATCGGGGAAAGGTTTTGCTGACACTCCCCCTTCTTGCTGACTTTGAAGCAGTAGGTCTCAGAATCAAAATAGACTATATGAAACAATATATATTTTCAGTAAAAGAAAAAACGCCCAGTGTTTGGGCAGAAAATGTTTTAAAATTTTTAGTTGAGTGTACACATGTAGCAACTAGGCTCTGGCAAACCAAGGGTGAATATGATTTATATTCCCAGCCCAGAAAACCGTGCTTCTGAGAGAGAATAAAGGTAACCAAAGACTTCACAGAACATGTTACAACAGCAATATAAATTATGTGATTTGCTTCTTTTTTGTTGTTTGGTTTTTGTTGTTGTTTTTCAAGCAAGGTTTCTCTGTGTAGCCCAAGCCATCCCGGAACTCACTCTGTAGACCAGGCTAGCCTTGAACTCCCTCTGCCTCCTGAGTGCTGGGATTAAAGGTGTACGCCATCACCATCTGGCTTAATTTTTAATAGAAAATGAATAACAAAAATGAAACAATGTTTCTCAATTCTGAGGGCATTAAAATGACCTGCTGGTTTCTGTTTTGTTTTCTGTTTTTTGTTTTTTGTTTTTTTACTAGTTCTCAGGGAATGTCATACAATATAATTTGATCATCTTCACCCCCTGCCCTATTCACCCCTTTCTCTTCCCATTCCATTTTGTGCCCTCTTTTTTCTTTTTGGCTCATCAAGTCCAATGTGTGCTGCCCATGCACTACTGGCCATGTGGCCTTCCACTGGAGCATGGTCCACCACGAGGGGCCACACCCTTAACGAAAACTGACTGTCCTTCCAGCACATATCAGTTGCCAATAGCTTCTCACTTTGGGTTGGACTTGATGTCCACTTCCCCTGTGCCTATTTTGTCTGCCTTGAGCTTCCATAGGTGTGTCACGAACACTGTGAACTCCTATGTGCAACTGCCTTGCTATGTCCAGAAAACACGTTTCCTCCTAGTCGCCCCCTTCTGCTGACTTTCACAGTCTTTCCACCTGGTCCACAATGACCCTTGAGCTTTGGGAGGAGGGTGTAGAACATAAATGTCCCACTAGGGTGAAGCATTCTCTATGTATCTTATTCTCTGAATCACGGCCAATTGTGGGTCTCTGTGTTAATCACCATCTACTGCAAAAAAAGAAACTTCTTTTATCAGGGCTGAGAAATGTACTAATCTATAGTTATAATGATAAATTATTAGGAGTCCATTTAAGAATATCCCCCATTTAGCAGAAAAATAGTAGTAGGTTCTCCCCCTAAGGCCTATGACCTATCTAGCCATAGGTTCTTGGCCATATAATAGTGCCAGGTACGGATTTCAAGTTGTAGAACAGGCCTTAATTCCAATCAGAAAGCGGTTCATTATTCCCATGACATTTATACTGCTATTG